>NC_133617.1:224030747-224220747 GCF_048593235.1 Sminthopsis crassicaudata | reverse complement strand
AAAAGGGTAGGTTGATAAAAAGGAGGGAAGATTAAGGAATGCAGTGGTATAAGCAAAACAGACTTTTGAGGAGGTACTGGGTAAAAAAAAGAGAGAGAGAGAGAGAGAGAGAGAGAGAGAGAGAGAGAGAGAGAGAGAGAGAGAGAGAGAGAGAGAAGGATGTAAGGAAATAACTGTGAATGTAAATGGGATTAGTTCACCCATAAAATGGAAGCAGATAGCAAAAAAATTGTAAACCAGGATCAAACAATATGTTGTACATAAGAGACGGGCTTAAAACAGAAACATACACAAAATTAAAACAAGAGGTTAAAGCATACTTCACCTGAAGTTAAAATAAAGCAGGGGTAGCAATCATGATTTCAGACAAAGGAAAAGCAAAAAAGAGACCTAAGTAAGAGATAGTTAAGGGAACTGAATTTTGCCAAAAGTTACCATAGACAATGAAATGATATTTAAATTTTTCTCTGATAAAGAACTCATTTCTCAAATATGTAGGGGGACTGAGTCCATTTTGTTAAAATAATATCATTCTCTGTTTGTGGCAACCCTCTTTGTAGCGGCCAGAAACTGGAAACTGAGTGGATGCCCATCAATTAGAGAATGGCTGAATAAATTGTGGTATGTGAATATTATGGAATATTATTGCTCTGTAAGAAATGACCAACAGGATGATTTCAGAAAAGCCTGGAGAGACTTACATGAACTGATGCTGAGTGAAATGAGCAGGACCAGGAGATCATTATATTCCTCAACAACAATACTATGATCAATTCTGATGGATGTGACCATTTTCAACAATGAGATGTACCAAATCAATTCCAATAGAGCAGTAATGAACTGAACCAGCTACACCCAGCGAAAGAACACTGGGAGATGACTATGAACCACTACATAGAATTCCCAATCCCTCTATTTTTGTCCACCTGCATTTTAGATTTTCTTCATAGGCTAATTGTACACTATTTCAAAGTCTGATTCTTTTTGTACAGCAAAACAACTGTTTGGACATGTGTAAATATATTGTATTTAATTTATACTTTAACATATTTAACATGTATTGGTCAACCTGCCATTTGGAGGTGGGAAGGAGGGGAAAAATTGGAACAAAGGGTTTGGCAATTGTCAATGTTGTAAAATTACCCATGCATATATCTGGTAAATAAAAACTATTTAAAAAATTAATATCATTCTCTAGGCAGTTTTTCAAAGAAGAAATCAAAGCTATCTATAAACTTATGAAAAAATGTCTAAATCACTACTGATTAGAGAAAGATGAATTAAAACAATTGTGAGACACTATCTCACACCTATCAGAAATGATAAATGATAGAAGGAATTATGGGAAATAGGTAGATTAATGAATTGTTGATCTGCTATGAACTGGTCCAACTACCCTGGAAAACAATTTTGTACTTTGCCAAGAGGAAATAAAACTGTGCATATGCTTTGACCCATAATCTCACTATTATATCTGTACCCTCCAATCAAAGAAAAAGTAATAGCAATGTTGTAATGATGATCAATTAAATAAAGCACTTAGTTACTCTGATCAATACAATGATTCAGAATAATTCCAAACTCTTATAATGAAAAATTCTCTTCACTTCCAGAGAGAGAAGTGATGATCTCTGACTGCAAATTGAACTATAGTTTTCTCACTTTATTTTTTGCTTTATTTTTGTAATATGGTTAATATAGAAATATGATTTTTAAAAATTTCTCATTTATATTATACATTTATATTATGCATATTATACATTTATATTATATTATTTGCTTTCTCAGTGGTATGGTAGGGAGAAATTTAGAAATTCTAAAAAATGAAAAAATACATAAATAATAAGTACTTTTAAAAAGTATACTTAATGTTCAGTGTAAAAAAAAATAAAAAATAAAGCGTTGCCTTCTTTTTTGGTACTCTTTCATTCCCCTGTCAAGTCAGTTGCTAGTGCCCTCATGCCCCCTTGACTGCTCGATATAGCAATATCTCATGAATCAGCATGATATAGGGACAAAGAGAGCTAGTGATTTTTGACACCTCAACAAATGGGGTCAAATCCTGGTTATGATTCACTAGTTTTTGATTCTCTGGGCAGACCACATTATTTCTGAACTTTAGTTTTCCTATCAGTATATAACATCAGAATAAAACAAACTTTAGAGCTATATCATGGAGTCTTTGGAAAGAATATGTCTTATAAACCTTAAAGCGAAAAATAAATACAAAATAATTGTTAGTGTTATTCTTGACTTTTTCCCTAGGAATGACTACTGTTTATCTAAGATATTTATCTAAAATTTATAAAATCATTTTTAACACAGTTTCTCTTAGAGTACACACACCATGTTCCTAAAATTGAGATGTTTTTGAAAGAAAAAATGTTCATTGCTGGAAAATAGTTATTTAAATCTCCATATTATAATTTATTTGCAAGTAAAATATTTGTCCAGATTCTCAAAAATTATAAAAAGCTCAGAGGATATCAGCAGACTTTTAGTTTAAAGTGTATCTAGGGAAAGCTCTACTATTTAAAAACCCAAAAACCCAAACAGTACCTGACTAGGTCACAAAGTCTTCCATTGAGGGGCTCTGACTGTCTTCTAAGGTATTTTTGGACAGCTCTAATTGTTAATTTTTTTCCTCTCCATTTTATCATCTTCCTTAAACTGGGTTGTCCTTCTAGAATAGAACAGAGTACTCCATTTGAACTTTTATGAAGGCAGAAACAGAACATGTAGGTACAATTTCTTTCCTGTTCCAAGAATTTATTCACTTCATAGAAGGGCCAGAATGTTAGAATAAAGCCGCAATCTATATCATTTAACAGTGTATTTAAAATAAAATTATCCATAAGAGCAAAAAAAAAAAAGGAAATATGAGGCTATTTTTATTACAACAATTATTACAATTTTTATTTGCTGTTATTGACAAATTCGGTCCTCCTAGGCTTAAGATAGCTCAAGATTGAATTGGATTTTTGGCCACCATATCATATTGATTATTCATATAGATCTTTTATCAGAACTTCTGTCTAATTGTGCTTCCTCCATTTTAGGCTTGTGAAATTGATTTTTTATGTCCAACTTTAAAATTATCTCCATTGAACTTCGACTTAATGGATTCAGAGGCAGCTTGATGATGCAGTGGTGAATAGAGCTTTGGGCTTGGAGTGAGGAAGATTTGCATTCACATCTGACCACAGACACTGGCTATGTGATCCTGCCCATGTCACTTTTTTTTCTGCCCCAGTTTCCTCATTTGAAAAAATGTGAAAAATTATAAAAATCTTTAAGCTTGTCAGCTCCTAAAGATCAAGGTCTATCTTTGTCTTTTGTTTTTGGGGGGCTTTTGTTCTTCCCAGGCACAATACATGGTATATAGTAGGTGCTTGAGAAATATTTATGGATTGACTTGTGACTTCAAATGAATTCATGATTGCAAAGCACTTTACAAACCTTAAAAAGTTAGACATAAATGCTACCTATTATTATTTGTTAACTTATAAGCAAATGTTTATATATTAATAAGCATGCTTCAGAGTACTTTCAATTGAAATACATTCCTTTTAAATACTACATAGCTTTTATAAGTTGCCTCAGAATAAATGTCCCATTCCTAAAATGAGATCACTTTGAAAGCAAAACGTTTTTATGCTGAAAAATAGTTACATAATTTCCGTACTGAAATCTACTTACCAGGAAAGCTCTTTGTTTTCACCTTTCTTTTCCTTCAAATAAATATCTTATTCATTCTTAATCATCACTGCCCTCTGCAGCTTCATCACTTTTATTATTCTTTTTTTGTGTCATTCTTTGCACAATGTGTCATCTTCATTACCATCATTGCACAAAAGGAAGCATTTTTTTGAAGCTATGGATGATAGAATCAGGAGATACTCTTTCCCCTATCCTGTTACCGTGCAGCCCTACAATAGATCTACTGACAGTATTTTAATATTTTCCCTTGGTGTGGGGAGCAAATCCTCTTAAAAAAGCAGTTTGTGTTTAGAATTAATTCTTGAATTGGGGATGAAGTCAGAATAAAGGTAGGGGAATGGAGCCTGTATTAGTAAAAATACGATACTAAATTTGTTTTCTCCTGGTTAAAAAAAATTGTAAAGAAACATCTCATGGAGGAGACTGAGGCTTTGATATTTTTTATCTGTCATACATATTTTTCATTATGCATGTAATATAAAGAAATCAGGGATAAGAAAGTCTGATTTGGCTACTTGAAGCCTTGGATTTAAGTTACTCTATTGGTAAATATTAACTGCATGACCATGAAGAAGTCACTTACTATAGTGCCCCAAGCCACTTTAAATTGGTTAGTTAGAAAGCACTTGCCAGTCTCCATTGGCTGCTGCTGCAGGAGTAGTGCCATTCAGTGAAGAGCAGGTGGGTTCAGGCTCCAATGTCTGAATTTTACATCTGCCCACCTGAACACCAGAGTCATAGATGTAATTTTTCCTTGAGAAAATTTCCCCAATAACTTGGGGAAAAAAAACAAACAGGATTTTAAGAGATGTTCTGAAGATTTTTCATTAAAACAACTGGTTTTACTTTCCATATATAATTTAGGTTTAGCCTAATTTCTTTCTGCCCTATAGTCATGTGCTGATTTTCATGTCTGTTCTAGTGATCAGAGGTTTGGAAAAGACTGAAAATTGCCTTGATCTATTTATCTACAGCTGTACCTCCACAGAAAAGATGATTGGTTAGCTTGTTGCTCACCCCAGAAATTTTATTAGCTGAAAACAACTAAGCATGAGAGAACCTTGGAACAAGAATAAGGCCAAAAGTCTGGAAAGCCCATCTTGTATTTTTATAATCTCAGTGGGCTTGCTCATTGCATTCTCAAACTCTTCCCTCTCAAAGCTCCCTTCTCCCCCACACACCCTCATTCCCTTAGACCTTGCAAAGTATTTCATAGCTACCATCTTTAGGTTTATTTATTTAGGTCATTATATCTCAGTAACAAAAGTTAACTTCAAATCAGAAGCCATGATTAAATCACCATCTTAATTGTTAAAGTTACCCGTACATATCTCTCAACCAGAAATCAGGGGAGATCTATCTGGATGTAAATTTCATCTCTCACACTTAGAGCTGAGGGACTTTTGGGTTTTGATTGCTCATCTTTAAAATGGAGGCCCCGATACCCATTTTCCTATCCTATGATCCTATGCTTCCACCCCAGGAAAACCAGTGCCACCAAAGACTGGCAACTGTTTGCTAATTCTGCTCAACACTATGCTAAGTCCTTTACAGATATCTCCTGTGCATTTTACAAAAATCCTGAAAAGTAGGTTATGCTATTATCTCCATTTAACAGTTGAGAAAACAGAGGCATACAGAATCATATAATTAATAAGTGTCCAAGGCTGGACTTGAACTCAGTTCTTCTTGATTTGAAGCCCAGTGTGCTATCTTTAGTGCCAAAACAACTTCATAAAGCTTATCATACCTTCTCCTGAAGTAAAGGTTATTGTTCCAGAGCTTCATTGTACAGTAGAGGTTTATTATATAAGACAGGTTTTTCCACATAAAGTGATTCTTGAACATACAACATTAATCTAGAATTAAAAGGTGTTTTTAAAATCACATTTATCCTATTCATACAGTTTTTTCAGATGAAGAAATCCAGGAAGTTAAGTGCCTGCCAAAAGTCACAAAAAATACAGGATTTGGAACCAGGTCTCCTGCCTCATATTTTAATGTGAAAGTCTAACACTCTTCACTGTATCTTCCTTACCACTCATGGTCTAAAGAAATTTAGTACACACAAAAAAATATTTCTATATAGCCACCCCATTGTATATGCCCTGAAGAAGAGAATATTAGACTGAGAGGCAATTTATAATTAGATAACCATTAAAACCACCTGAAACATTTAAAGACTTTTGAAAAACACTTCAAGAATATACAGCAGAGTTGTCATATTTATCATGAATAAGACTGAGTAGTGCCTATTGAAAATGGAGAAATTGGAATTAATTGTTATTTCATTGCCTCTTGTATAAGAAAGAAGAGACCTCTTATTTTATATCAATTCTTGTATTTCATTTCATTTAGTTGGATGTAGTTGAAATATTTCATACTACTGACCACATTTCATAAAAAGAAATATAATACTACATAATTTTATGAAATTTATTATTTATTATTTATAATAATTATTATATAATTATATAAATATATAATTATTTATTAAATTTAAAATTTCATCACTTGGCAGATCTTCATCACAAGGAAGAAGATGGAGTTGCCTTCCCCCCTCCAGCTTTCTTTTCAAGCCTCATTAAATAGGGATGTATTGTTGTGTGCTTTAAATGTGAAAGTGTACCATTTGGACCTTGAGTTAAATCTTATTAAAAAAACAAAAAACAAAAAACAAAACCAAAAAAAACAACTTAGGTATTTTTCCCTTGCTGGTATCTCCTTTTACCCCACCGATTCAGTTTAACAAGTAACCTCATGCACACCAGCTAACGTGTCTAATAAAATTTCTAGGCAAAGCTGAGATGACTTATGTGGAACTGACTTTAAAAATGTTTGATGGAACATTGCTTCAGTCTCCGAATACTTGTCAGATTGCATTTATTACAGCCACTTCCATTACCAAGATGTGCATTTTGGTCCAGAGAGATCTCTTTTTCTTCCTCCTTACCTCTCCCTCTTTTACTATATGGTCCTAGCTTTTGAGGTATCATAATCTATCAATTATTCACTTTGACAGTCTCACTTTGACAGAATATTGTAAGAACTGAAGTGCTGAAATTTCTATTTAGTTTTTTTTAAATAGTTTTGGAAAGGTGCAAGGCACATTAAGATTGGGGAATGAGTGGATGATTCAAAATATATAAAAGAAGTTCATAGTAATGTCACATCTTTTAACCAAAAAGAAGTCTTAGATTTACACACACACACACACACACACACACATACACACCCACACACAGAGCCACATGGAAAAGATGAATAAGATCTAGTTTCATTTCTAGCATGTACTTGCATCAGTATTTGTCCTAACTGATGATGAAAATAATTTATAATCATGTTTTCAGTTTGTTGTTGTTTAATAATTTTCAGTTATGTATAACTCTTTGTCACCCCCTCTAGGATTTTCTTGGCAGAGATAATGAAGCGGTTTACCATTTCCTCCTCCAAATCATTTTCCAGATGAGGAAACTGAGATTAAACAGGGTTAAATGACTTATCCAGGGATAGATAGCTAGTAAGTGTTTAATGGGAACTCAAGTCTTGACTTCAGGACTGATGCCCTATCCACTGAGCCACTAGCAAGTTCAATGGGGGAAAAAAGAGAACAGTCGAAGTAAAGAACTACTAAAAATATATGGTTGCGTATTTTTCTACATTGACATTTAAATTATGTTTCTTGGTGTCAACAAAAATAATAGGAAGGGGAAGGAAAGAATATAAAGTGCCTACTATGTGCCAAGTTCTGGCCTAAGAATTTTTACAAATATTATCTCATTTGACCCTTATAATAACTCTGTGTGGTAGGTACTGTTATTATCTCTATTTTACATTACAATCATTGTATTTCACCTCTTCCTTGGCTGCTGTCCCAAGATTTATACATACATATGGCTGAGTTTTTCAAACCTTTTTTTTTTTTTGCACTTGGCAGGGATGAGAGGGAGAGCCTAGTCAGCCTACAAGCAGCTTCTTAACCTTGTAATGTCATTTTTAAAGAAGAATCTCTTCCAAGCATTCAGTGAACTGAATTCAGTGTTAAGTTTACATTTAGCTGAAGTATCTAATTCATCATTATGTAGGGGCCACAGTAGCTCTCACCAAATATTCTAACTTCCAAATTTTTTGGTAACTCATCACATAATATCAATGAATTTTGTTGTCCATAGATGACAACTTTCACTTATTTATAAAGGTATTATAGCTCCAGTAAACATATTTGTTTTGGATAGGATATTCTATAGTGTAGAGTTATATATACCTTGGGACCATAAATAATGAAGCTTCCCTGGAAATTATTAAAATTAAAATTTATTAGAAGAATTTGTGTATAGTAGATAAATGATGTGCATTGGTGTCAGGAAGTCCTGAGTTTGAGTATGACTACTGACACATACTGGGTATGTGAAGTAGCCAGGCCTCTTAACTCACAGTAACACAGTAACACTCAACAACAAAATACCCACAAAAATAAATATATTTACTAAATGTGTACAGTATTCTAATAATAGTATCCTATTATGTAATAATAGTATCCTAATAATAGTATGAGCTTCTCTCATGTTAAAAAGAATGATGAAATGCTCCATGTTCAATGTGTCTATTCTACAGTTTTTTTGGTGCTTTAATTAATATTTTGCAAATATTTTGCTGTTTCATCTTCTGTGTACTTTATCAGAAGTTAAATATTTTGGTATTGATCTCTCCACTTCAAACTTTTTTTTTTTTTTCCCAAACAGTGAAATTGGTTGTTGGTTCAAAATAACATTTGACCTAATCAGCAGGGATCAAAAATCCTTTTACTTTATCCATAGCAAGGGTATAGCAAATGGAAAATTGGAATTCAATTATCAGATAAAAATATCATTATGCCAATAAGCAATGATTTTTTTCTTCCTAAAAACTCAGCCAAAACGTTCAGACATTTGGTACAAAACTAGCGAACTATGAACTTACACATTTATATGCTGATGCATTCTATATCTATGATCTAAACTTTCTGAAGAAAAAAAAGAGGAAAGAGAAGCTTTAAGTTGTTCATTATGAGCAGATATTCTTGAAAGGAGCAGGGAAAGCTCTCTAAGTTTTCAGAATGAAAATTCATCTAAGAAGAATGCTTATATTTTTTGCTGATGAAAATTATTTGCATTATTTGGAATTATTGACCTTATTTAAGTATTATTAAGATTGATAGGATAACTCTTTATGTTTAAATCAACTTGACACTGTAGTAATATTTGTATCTACAGCTGACCAGTTATTTGATAGACACAAACTGGTTCATCTTATGATTTTTCATTGTTGGCATAAACTCATTTTGATAATTGCAAAGGATTGTACTTTTCGTATAGGTGAAAAAATGAGCATTGTGACCATAGCATAAAGTATGTTCTGGGAAACTATGTTTATATGCAAAAAATCCCTAAAATTAATTAAATTTAGTTGAATTTTAATTGATTTAATTGAACTAAAATTTAGTTGAAACTTAGCTTATGACAAATAATTTTAAAAGCTTTATTAATATTTTTACCAATGATTTCTATTTTATTTCCCAAATTCCACTGATACCCTATTTTCATTGAAAAGAAAATGTTTATGTAAAACCAAATACCAGTGTCTGCCAATGAATGTGACATCATGTAAGTCAGGAAGACTTAGATTTGAATCCATCATTCAGTACTTATTAAATGTTCAATGATGGGCATCTTCTCCAAACCTCAATTTCCTCCTCTCTAAAAAAGGAATGCTAAAATCACTGTGCGAAGAGAATTATCTTTTATCATTAGTTCTCTGTGACATTTATTGATCAATACATTAAATCAACGCGGTTACCCTTAGATTTGGTTTTTATTTGCATTTTTTAGTAATTGTGGATATTTTTTCCTGGTTCTGATGATTTTTTTTTATCTGTTCATATAGTTTTCTCGGTATTTCTCTGAAAAAGTCATATTTGTCCTTTTTATGATATAGTTTTTCGTTATGAGTATTATACCACAGTTTGACCATTCTTCAATCTATAGCTAACAATTTCATGTCTACTTTGTGTTACCACAAATAGTCCAACTTTGAATATATATATGAGTTTCTATATTAGTACTGATTTCTGAGTTAAGGAGTGCACATATGTTCCTATCCAAACTTTTAATCTAGGAAAAAAAATTTTCTTGGCAAAGAAAAAAAAAAAACCTTTAGATTGAGAAGTCCCCACGTTTTCTCTATTAATACTAATTTTAAAAACAATCAGTATTGATTGGTAGTTGTCCTATTCATCCACTTCAGCTAGATTTGTACTCCAGCTATTAAGTACATCTCACTCTCCTGACTTCTATATAACTACTCTTAAATTCTCACCCTGTCCCTCATCTGAGTTCTAGAAACTTTCAAAGCATGGCACCATAATAAAAATCAAATATGTAGTTGTTTTTTTTTTTCCTGTGAAATCTGCTTTCTGGCTTTTCTCGTCATTTTAAATTTACAAATAAAAATATCCTTACACAAATCTGCTGTGTACATCATATTTTCTATTAGAATGAGAAAAGGGACTGTCTTTGCTTTTCATTTATTCCCATCCCTCAACCTACTCTGGTGTACATGGTAAATTCTTAATAAATGCCTTTTCTTTCTTCCCTCCCTCCCTTCTTCCCTCCCTTCCTTCCTTCCTCTCTCCCTCCCTTCCTTCCTTCCTTCCTTCCTTCCTTCCTTCCTTCCTTCCTTCCTTCCTTCCTTCCTTCCTTCCTTCCTTCCTTCCTTCCTTCCTTCCTTCCTTCCTTCCTTCCTTCCTTCCTTCCTTCCTCCCTCCTTTCCTCTCTCCCTCCCTTCCTTCCTTCCTTCCTTTCTTCTTTCTTTCCTTCCTCCATCCCTTCCTTCCTCCCTTCCTTCCTCCCTCCCTTCCTTCCTCTCTTCCTCCCTTCCTCCCTTCTTCCCTTCCTCCCTTCCTCCCTTCCTTCCTTTCTCCCTTCCTCCCTCCCTTCCTTCCCTTCCTTCCTCCCTTCCTCCCTTCCTTCCTCCCTTCCTCCCTTCCTCCCTTCCTCCCTCCCTCCCTTCCTCCCTTCCTTCCTTCCTTCCTTCCTCCCTCCCTCCCTTCCTCCCTTCCTTCCTCCCTTCCTTCCTTCCTTCCTTCCTTCCTTCCTTCCTTCCTTCCTTCCTTCCTTCCTTCCTTCCCTTCCTTCCTTCCTTCCTTCCTTCCTTCCTTCCTTCCTCCCTCCCTTCCTTCCTTCCTTCCTTCCTCCCTCCCTCCCTTCCTTCCCTTCCTTCCTCCCTTCCTCCCTTCCTCCTTTCCTCCCTCCCTCCCTTCCTCCCTCCCTCCCTCCTTTCCTCTCTCCTTCCCTCCCTCCTTCCTTCCTTCCTTCCTTCCTTCCTTCCTTCCTTCCTTCCTTCCTTCCTTCCTTCCTTCCTTCCTTCCTTCCTTCCTTCCTTCCTTCCTTCTTCCTTCCTTCCTTCCTTCCTTCCTTCCTTCCTTCCTTCCTTCCTTCCTTCCTTCCTTCCTTCCTTCCTTCCTTCCTTCCTTCCTTCCTTCCTTCCTTCCTTCCTTCCTTCCTTCCTTCCTTCCTTCCTTCCTTCCTTCCTTCTTTCCTTCTTCTTAGAGTGTTGTTATATAGCTGCAAAACAAAGTATACCATAAACTCAGAAGAATCAAAAGCATTGGTGCCCCAAAGGGAAATGTAAAGACTCACTATGTATAGGGTGCAACATATTGACAACTAAATTTATGAACAATAAAGTTCTGTAAAATAGATTATGGGGAACACGTGTGATAAAAATGAAGTCTATTAGTCATTAAATAAGCATGAGAGGTAATCAATGGCAACACCAAGCACTACATCTGTGAAATATTAAAAAGAACCAAGGGAAAGTCTATAGCTCATCAGGTACATTCTCCATGGAGAATTTATTGAAATACATGGACAAAAAAGAAGCCACCAGGATAGGAATTTACTTTAGAGTTGGGACCCACACCAGTGGAAAAAGCAATTAGATCTAAACACATCAAGAAATAATGCAATTTCAACTATAATATTATCACATATAATATATGTGTTTACACATTCATATTTATGAATATTATATACATATATATAATGTAGTTCTGTTTGGATCAAGCCTTAACTACAATATTAAGTGAGCTTCTCCTCTCTATATTATACTTGTATCTTTCTAATTATCTTTCATGGGAAAGCTTACTAAATTCAGCAAACAGCATTCATAAGCTCCAGCAGTTCAAACTGAAAAATGAAGAGAAATCCATAAACTATTGGCTGTTTTCCTCATGAATAATCATCATCAGCATCATTTAAGCATTCTAGCCTTAAGAAGAATGTAGTCAGTGAGTCCATAAACATTTATAAAGTGCCTACAATGTGCCAGGCTCTGTGCTAAGTGTAGGATGCAAGAAAAAAAAGGCAAAAAAGAGCTCTCAGTGTAACAAAAGCCATGAATAACATATATAGGATACATTATTATAGAATTAAGGAGTATTAGAAATGCCTTCCTATTAGAAGGTCAGATTTTAGTTGGAATTGATAGAAGCCAGGAGACAAAGATAAAAAAATGTACAAAGTGAACATTGAAGGTAATACAAGCCCAAGTTCTAAAAAGAAATCTGAAGGTTCTAAATAATAGGTAAATCATGGCTGCCTTAAAAGATATTTTCAAAACACCTTATAAATCATCTTCCTATGACTATTCTGCGGAGTAAAAGAATCTTTACCTTAGTAACAAGAAGATTTAGGATGATGAGTGTGATGAATTCAGTATGTCCAGAAAATGTCAATTGAAACAGAATTAGTAAAAATGCCACTCTTAAATGTTGGGATTATATGTTATTTCTATAGTTAGTCCCTCTTGGTTTATCATTAATTTCACTGCCAAAACTAAAACAAGTGCGGAAAGGTAAAAGTCCTTAAGGGGCTTATAAATGTCCCTTCAACAATTGAAAAAGTAATTCTAAAAATAATTTAATATACCCAGAACTTGGAGGGAATAGCTCATCTTTACATTTTTAAGCAATTTTAAGTTTGAAGCATCCAAAACAGTAAAATTCTTATCTTCAACTACATTTGGATTCTTAAAACTTTAAAAGTTTAACATTGTCTTTGAAGAAGGGACCCCAAAAGTCTTTTTCTTTCTCTTTCTCTCTCACTTTGGGAATGAGCCATGAGGTAAAGCACTTAAAGCTCCTTGAAGGAGAAAATCTTTAACTCTGTCTCATGAGAGACAGCTCCAGGGAAACAGATAAAGAGGTTTATCTAGGTGGGGTTGATTTAGTCTTGAGCTAAAGAATTCCAACCATATTGAATTAAAGAGACTCATTCAGTTCTATTCAAATTCCAGCCCAAGCTGAAACTCAGCTTGTAGATGAAAAAAGCTAACTTGGAACAACTCCTTGCAGAGGTCCATGCTATGCTGTGCCATGCTATACTAAGGAAAGCTCTGCCCACTGGAATAATATTCTCTTCCAGTGCTACCCTTTCTTTATCCTCTCCTATTTCCCTAACAAGACTTCATGCCTCTTTGTCAGGATTTCTATAGTAGAAACTTGACTTTCCAATGCCTATAATAAACCTCTTTTATCAATCTAGGTTTTTGGGTCTGTAAATTCCTTTACAGAGAATCCCTGTGGCGCCAGAAGGGGGTTCCCCAAACTCCCTACTCTTGTGCTGAATTCCAAGGGGATGTAGGGGGGCTTATACCTCTCCATTTGGTTCCCTGAACCCCCAAACCTGCCACTATGATGAGAATTAGATAAGGAGTATCTAAATGAAATTAGGTTTAATTGAGGTTTAGTGGCAGGTTCGGGGTACAGGGAGTCAAATAGAGCTCTCCTGCTTTGGATTCGGCAAGAGTCCTCTGTAAAGGAATTTACAGACCCGAAAATCTAGATTGATAAATGAGGTTTATTGTGGGGTTTGGAAGTAAAGTTTAGTTAATAAAGTTGAGGGAAAAGATAAGAGAGTACCGGAGCTACAGGTCCCATGGGCAGAAACCCTTGACATGGCCGGAGTAAGGATGCCATGTTTGGGACTTCTGCACAGAGTGGACTCCAGTTTCCCTCTTTTATAATGGGGGCTTTTGGCAATCTTGAAGGGGCTTGTGGGTGGAGTCCCCTGATGGCTCTTGGCTGATTTCAGCCAGGGTTAGAATTTGAATAAAATTCAATGGGTTTTTAGTTTGTGCTGTTTGTGCTGGGGGTGGGGGTTAGGAAACCTGAGCAGATCATTAGAATGGGGTCTAGGACAGCCCAAGTTAGATCAGATGGGAGCTGGGAGAGCCCAGATATCTCCCATGGGGGTTGGGAATTAGAAAGGAATCTTAAACTACATCAACTAGACTTTATCATTTAACTCCCTGACCACCAGGAACCCTAATCTCATTTTGGTTCCCTAAATCTAAACCTCTCCATTTGGTTCCCTGAAAGAAGGGAAACCCAAAACTTAAACCTCATCATCTTCACTTACTATTCCTTTTCATTCATTTAATGTGGACAAGGGTGATCTGGAATAATGGATAGCTTTCTTCAGTCAGTGTATAACAAGAAAATTATACTGAATAGGATTCCTATTTGAAAACAAAAAAACCATAAAGACCTATCCTATCAATCTTAATAATACTTAAATAGGGTCAGTAATTCCAACTATATATATATAAATATAATTATAATTAATATTATAATTGTTATTATTCAGGGTTAGAGTAATCCCCATAGCTTGTGTGTACATACACATGCGCAGACACACAGCTATTCTTTATAGTCCAGGTTCAAGTATATGCATAATTATATATAGTAATAACTAACATTTCTGCAACACTTTAAAGTTTGCATATATATTTTATATATAGCATCTATTTTAATTTTTGCAAATCCAGTTTTAGAAGCATTACTGACCTTAGAGTCAAAGAATTTGGGTTCACATTCTTTTTTTTCACTTATTTTTTTTCTTGGTGACCTTGAGCAAGTTTTTGATTTGGGTATGTCATTTGGCTTCATTTTTATCATTTGACAATGAAGGAGTTGGATTCAGTGGCTTAGAGCTTTAAATCTATGATCTTAGAACAGCTCTGGGAGATAGGTATTATCCCTAATTATAGATGAGGCTTAAGGATGCTAAATAGCTTATCTTGATGTCATATCTAGGGAGTATCAGAGGTGGGATCTCTATTCAGGGCTTCTATTTAAGTTCCTCTCTCTACCAACTAAAATAATCTCTTTTCTTAAATCGAATAATAAGAAGAAAGACAGAAGGTTAGTAATGTTAGTACTAAAGTATTTAGAAATGAAATCATGGTCCTCTAAGATTCTAATTTTATCCTCCTACCTACCCTACTTTCTAAAGGATCATGCTTAAAGAAACCTCTAAGGCTTATCTAGTCCATTTCTCTGTCTGGGAGTGTAAACCACAGACAGGGATAACTTTATTTTTCCCTCTGATGTCACCAGTCCACAGTGAATAGTAATTTCCAGATGACCCACAATGTTCCAAGATTCCTACCATTCCTCCCTTCCCCTCCCCCCCTCTGACAATTGAGCCTAAGCCTTTTTCTTCCCAGATAAACCATGCTGCTCTGATTAATTTCACTGGCTGGAATGCAGAGAAACAGGTTGAAAAGTATGGGATTAAGTGAAATGTGTATCTAGAGAACCTCCTCAGAAAATATTTCCTAAGAAATCAAGGGAAAATGCTAAATTCCAATAAAGTTTCTTTTATTTTTGCAACTTGAATTAAAAAGAAAAGCAGATTTGACTCAGTTGCTATTCCTGAAATATCTTGATTTCTCATCTCAATGTGATTTCTGAGCAAACTTCTACTTTCTCTAAATATGTAATGCTGATGGGCTTTTAAAGAGAATCTGCAAAGGATTCCAGTGTGCCAAAAGTTATTTTCTGTGTGCTTGTGGGTACATGTGTGTACACTTTTAAGTTTGTGTGTCTTTGTGGGAGGTAGAGCTGTACATGGCTGTGGGAGAGCACCTACTCAGAAGCCCCTTTTGTTGATATAGATATGTAGCATCTCTGTACTGATTAGATAGTTATCTTGGAGGATTGATAAGTAGTTTATTCAGGGACACACCAGTTGTGACTGATCAAAACTTGAACCCAGGTCTTCCTGATTTCCTCTTTTTACCACAGTGCACTTGTCTTTTGCTCTAAGTACAAAAATATTCAATAATGTTCAGTGCAATTTGATTTCATTTTTATTCGATTTCATGCTCTCTTTGATACTCTCTACTCAATTGAAATGCATTTTTTTTTTTTTTTTTGTGGATTCAATTGTGGTTAAGTGATTTGCTTAGGGTCACACGGCTAGTATGTATCTGAGGTTGGATTTAAACTCAAGTCTTTCTAACTCTATAGTACTTAGCTACCCCTAAAATGCAATATTTGAAAAATGCTAAAATATGGAGTAAACCAAAGGTAGAAATATAATTTAGTTGTTATATAATTCTTCTATCAGCACTGCCTAGGGAAGATAAAAATAACCAATAAAAGACATTAAAATATTTTCATATGTGTAACTTTCAGAAATTGCAGCTTTTCTATCATAACTGATTCTAAAAATTATGTCTTTTCTAAATTTTAGACTGTTTTCTGTCCTTCATGAAATACATTAGAACAATTGCCCAAAAGTATATTTGTTTTGAAATTTATCATGATAATAAATGTTCTATAAAATAAGCCCCACAAAGACCCTTAGCATCAAAATAGCCCATTATTAAGTATAATAAGTTCTTTGGAGCTGTCTATGGTAGTCTTTGTCATATTTGCATAATATAATGAGTTAGTTATTTGAGTTATTTTATAGATAATCACAGAAGCAAATGAGAAGGATAGGATACATTAGTGAAACAAAGATACTTTAAAAAATAAAGGTGTTGAGGATGGAATGGCTGCCTTGTGAAGTAATGGAATGTAGAGGTTCTTTTGACTTTTTTATCAGACCTGCCCCTTCTCTTTACTCCTGTTTCAATAGCTTATCACCTCTCCCCCAGAACATTGCATTAGTTGATTTTTTGGTCTCTCTTATTCAATAATTTATGGTCAGATAGAAGAAGAATGGTTTATATTTAAGAATATGGATCACTTGAGGTTAATGATAAAATCCAATGAATGACCATTCCTGTGTATGTATAAAATGTAGTGAGTTTACAGAGTCTGAGGAATTGAAAGGTTTGTGAATTTAAAGCACATCAGTGTGAATATTGAAGTTTCCTATCATAAGACCAGGATTTGAGAAGGAAAGAAAGATAGGAATTCAGATGTTTTACTCCTTGTGAAAGGAAGGTTGTTATACAATAGTCACCATGATGTAGATTGATTTTCTTATCAGTAATATTTATTTTCTTGAAGTCAACAATAACCTCCCTTCTGTACATGGTATGTTAACAGTACAGAACCAAGGATCAAAATATGTGGATCCTTATTTTTATGTTGTCATGCACCGGAAAGCCAGTTTGAATTCCTTTCTTCATTTCATGCCATTTCTCTGATTCTTGTTTTTCAGCAACATAACTATGGATAATTTAGAGAATTCATTTTGATAAATTTAGAGATAGTATTCAGCTATTTCTATTTGATTTTGTTTTTAAAACCACAGAAAATTATGTTTGTTCAATTTGAAGTTGCATGAGAAAAGTGACTAAGTGACTAAACTCACTTTTGGAAATTTGTATATTACTTATATATTCATTTTATTTATCTGTGTACATGTATCAATACACCCCCCAGTAGAATATAAAGCAGTTAGGTAGTAAAGTAGGCAGAGTTCCAGACTCAACTTCCTTAGTTTTTTAACTCAGACTCTTACTAACTGTGTGATTCTGGACAAGTCACTTCACCTTCAGTTTCCAGTATCTCTGCCAAAAAATGCAGTCATGAAGAATTGGACACAAATGAAAATGATGAAAAGTAGAATGTACGTTCTTTGAGGACAAAAAATATTTCACTTTTGTTGTCATGTCCTTAGCACCTCACACAGTACTTAATTGTTTATTAAATTGAACTGGCTTAGATTGAATTTAAGGAAGTGAATAAGACATTTTAGAATATTTAAATAAAAGGTCTCTGTGTTTGTTTAAGGAATCTGGATCTGAAATCAAGGGAGATTTTGTTCAGTATATTAGAATAAGTCATGTTCTTCCTTTTCTTCATTCCCTCCCTCCCTCCTTCTTTTACTTTCTTCCTTCCTTCCTTTCCTTTCTGCAGCATTTTAGTCCATTAAATCAGAGGACTTTTTTGGATATAATCTGTGGGTATTAGTATGTTACTGGGAGAATTTTCTTACTTCTCTATGGACAAAATGATGGAGAGATAAGAGGATCTGAAATCTGGATCTGAAATCAAGGGAGATTTTGTTCAGTATATTAGAATAAGTCATGTTCTTCCTTTTCTTCATTCCCTCCCTCCCTCCTTCTTTTACTTTCTTCCTTCCTTCCTTTCCTTTCTGCAGCATTTTAGTCCATTAAATCAGAGGACTTTTTTGGATATAGTCTGTGGGTATTAGTATGTTACTGGGAGAATTTTCTTACTTCTCTATGGACAAAATGATGGAGAGATAAGAGGCTGAAACAATATATTTCAGTGGGTTCAGATCTATTTGATAGACTAGATCTAAAGAGTATTCTTTAATGGATTAGTATCAATCTGAAGAAGGACTTCTGATATGTGTAGCAAGTTTCTGTTTGTGTCCCTGTTTTGTTAAACATGTGTAATGCTTGACTATGGCCTGTCTGACAAGAATTTCATTCTTTGAGTTCACTTGCTCACTCCAACATGCTCTTACATTGACAGATTTTATTTCCCAAAGAAGGATCACTACCACATGGCTATACTTAAAAGTCTGTCAGGATCCTAAGGGTACCTTTTTGTGGAGATATTCTCTCTATCTACTAATATAAATCTTGATTTCTCACTAGTATACTTTCAACTAATATAATCCCAACCACTCAAAATCATCATTAAATCTTAAATTTGATTAATTGACAATAAGCAAAAAAGCCCAATAATATCATTGATTCTCATAAGGCAATGTACATTACAAGCCACAAATAAACCTGGGTCATATTTAGTGAAAACATTTAGTTTCTGGCAAGGAAACATGAGTAGTTCAAATCTAGTTTCAGAAATTTACCAGTGATGTGTCTCTGGATAAGTCACTTAATCATGTTTGCTTGAATTTCTGCATTTGTAATGTGCTGGGGGAGAAAATGGAAAACAACTCCAGAATCCAAAGCCTGGGAAAGCACAAAACTGTGAAACTGAAAATTTCAGGGTCTCATTCTGATACAAGAATTGCTCATAAAAGTTTCTTCATGAACCCGGTCAAAGTGTTGAACAAAGGTTTCCATGTCTAAACTGAGTTGGTCTACTGAGCATGACACCTCAGTCTAAGCAGATTATTAGCTGAGTAACTTCTTTAATTCTTCAAATTAAAAGTATTCCTCTGCTTAACTGGAATTACTCTGCAATTACTCTAAGTTTCATGTTTACCACTTGTTTTCAACTAAAATAGAGTTATGCCTTTGTTAGGAAAAGATGGTGACCAGTATGTTAGGCAGAAATATAGTGGGCAAAAGCTTCCACCACCTTGTGAATTTGTAGGATTCTTTTCTTTTCTTTTCTTTTCTTTTTTTGGTGTTGGGGCTTCCAATACAAAAGGTAAACCTGTGGAAAAGTTATCTCTGTCTTTTCTTCTTTTCAAAAGAATATCAAAATACAAAACAATATAATATTCTTTCAACTCCTTACTCTTCTCAATAAGAAGTTATCATAGAGATCATAATACATAATTTATTTTCCTTTTGAATATAGGGCTGCTAAGAGGTGTAGTGGCTGGAATTCCAGACGTGAAGTCAGGAAGACTTGAATTCAAATCTAGCCTCTGACAATTACTAGCTGTGTGACCCTGGCAAGTCACTTAAGCAAATGACTCCAGAATCTTTGCCCAAAAAAACCTCAAATGTCATGAACGACTGAAATGAAACAACATTGGTTCTCAGTGATCAACCAATCTGCCTGTATCTCTGACTAAGATAGTGTTATGGGGTTTCTTTAAAAGTTTTGGGAAATCTGCCTTTTTTGCTCTCTTATTTTCCTAGTCACACTTTGGATCTTAGTTAATAAGGTTACTATTAAATAATAATTTATACATGGTAACCAAATTTTCATATTCTATTTTTGACTGAGTAAATTGCATTTATTTTATAATCATAAAAATGGCCCTGTATCCATATTTTTCTAGCTATTAACCAAAAATTTCTTCATTTCTTTATATCTATATATATATTTGTACATATATATGTATAGCTATAGATACATCTTACTAAAATATATTTTCTATTCACTCCAGTATTCTCTGGCTTATTATATTCAGATGAGACACTACTCTCTTAGAACTTTGAGTAAGATGTGACTTCAGTAATTTTATCTCTTAGAATTCTGTGAAGACTTACATTCTCAACAAGAGAATTGTTGATGCAGACTTAGCAAGGAACTTCTTTTCTCAGAAGCAGGCTTATGCCTCAAGACAAGTGAAATGACAGGGTTTTAATAGTATCACATAGGAGGATGAGAAATCTTGGATGACTCGTGGATCTGTATTGTTCCAGGATGTTACTCATAATATGAGATCACAGATCCACTGAATTATAGAGTAAGACATGTGAAAACTAGAATACATTTCTTATTTTTGTCTCTAGAAGACAGACTGAGAATGATTGGATATACAAAAGTATAGAGTATAGAGTATGAAGTCTAAAGTATAGAGAGCTATTTCCCCCATCATTATAGATCTTTGTCATCTGTAAAATGGAGATAATCATAAGTGTGGGGTACTTGTGAACACAATGCTTTGCAAATTGAAAAGCCTGGACAGAAATGGTCATTAATTCATGGAGTTTTAATGCTAAGGAGTTAACTACAATATTTTATGGTAACTATGCAATTACTATTTAATCTGGAAGGCAAAGATTTCCTCTGAAATTTCTAGCATGGGATAAAATTTGAGAACCATTTGCCAACATTCCAAAATGCTTCCTCATTATAGGAAGCTTTCATAGATAGTATTGGGTGTGTAACAGTTTCTTTCCTCAAAGTTATAAATGACAGAATAGCTATCTTATTTTCCCTGAAAATAATAAGCTGGTTCAGGATTTAAAAAAATTAATAATAGCTTTTTATTATCAAAGTATATGCAAAGATAGGTTTCAACATTCACCCTTACAAAACCTTTTGTTCCAAATCTTTCTCCCTCGCTGCCCTCCACCCCATTCCCTAGACAGCAAGTAATTCAGTATAGGTTAAATAGATGCAATTCTTCCAAACATATTTCCATATTTATCATGCTGCACAAGAAAAGCCCGATCAGAAAGAAAAAAAATGAGAAAAAGCAAAGCAAGTAAATAACAAAAAAGGTGAAAATAATTTGCTGTGGTCCACGTTCAGTCCCCAGAGTTCTTTCTCTGGGTATAGATGGCTCTTTCCATCACAAGTCTTTTGGAATTGACTTGAATCACCTCATTTTTGAAAAGAGCCAAGTTTATCACAGTTGATCATCATATAATCTTGTTGCGTACAGTATTCTCTTGGTTCTACTCACTTCACTTAGCATGAATTCATGTATGTCTCTCCAGGTCTTTCTGAAATCATCCTACTGATTGTTTCTTATTAAACAATAATGTTGCATAACATTCATACATCATAACTTACTCAGCCATTCTCCAACTAATGGACACAAGTTATATTGTAATTGATAAAATGAAGATTAAAAAAGAAAACAACTTAACCATGAGATACCATGCTCATCTTCATGTGCATTGAATTATATATAATAGGCACGTGCGACAAACACTTTGGAATCTGGAATTTAAGCTTGTCCTGAAGTTCTCTGTCTTTGTCTTTTGGGTAAGTACTTAACTCATTTGTAGATAATTTTCCAAAAGAATGAGATCATATATATATATATATATATATATATATATATATATATATATATATATATATATATATATATATATATATATATATATATATATATTTTTTTTTTTTACCTAAGACACATGATCTTATCATTATAACTGGTCTACATTTCAGAATTGTAAAATATTTAATGTATTTTTTAAAATGAAGATCATGTTAGAATTATTCTTAGATTCACTTTCAGTAGAAAATTCTCTGGGGTAGCTCGTGTTGCCATGGATAGAGTACTATGTCTGGAGTCAGGAAAACTCATTTCCTTGAATTCAAATATGATCTCAGGCACTTATTAGCTGTGTGACTGTGGGTAAGTCACTTAACCCAGATTGCCTCATTCCCTTCTATGTAAAATGAGCTGGAGAAGGGACTGTCAAACCACTATAGTATATTTGCCAAGAAAACCTCAAATGTATTCATGAAGAGTCTGACATGACGGAAATGGCTGAACAACAACAAAGAAACTCATATGACTGGGAACTTTTACATATCATTCGCCCCATTTTCTCAGCTATCTAAATATGAAATACAATAATTGAAGCTTATAGCTTATTAGGGGATTGTGACACTGTAGGACATTATGAATCAGTACAATCCATTCATTTATCTTGTAATTTAATAAATTGTGACTGGTGGACTTATTTGATAAGTTTATTAAAGTATGTTTCACTACAAGTTATTGACAATAAATTAACATTTTTGAAATCTTACTGAATCAAAATGTCTTGGAAAACAAAAGATTCTGGGTCACAGAAGTGTTCAGAGTATACAGTGATGAAAGCATCTTTTAAATGAAAGATATGTTTTATGTAGGAACTTGTTCAGTGAGGCATATCAGATTCAAGGTGGCAGGCTCCAGTCCCTAAAGATCTTAAACATGTTGTGTTAACTTGGCTGATATATGCTACAAAATGTTGTAACACAGAATATAAATATATTTGTGATGTGTATTGACAAGGAGGATTGTGTTACTGAGCCATATTCTTTTGTGTGTAACAATCTCTAAAAAGCAGACGATAAATTCTGGAAGATCTTAGAGACTGCAGCTTTCAGGAAAAAAAGTTAGATTTTTGCATGTGGAAAAGATTTCTAGATTGTGGCTGTATCAATATCCTCACTGATAAAGAAGCCAGAAGCAGATCATAGACTTTCTTGCTTGGATAGGCATACTTAGTAAAACTCCATGTGGACATTTACAATCAAGGAGTTTACAGGAGAGTTTTAAGAATAATTAGCTGTACATTTCTGACTGGTCAGCAAAATATTCATCATATGAAGCTTTATTTAATAAGTCTTGTTTTACCTTACAAATTACCCTCTAACTTGCTTCTCAAACCAATCCCTTCTCATTTGTAACTGTCTCCATTCTGCCTGTAGTCTGTGTCATTAGTTCAAAAAAAAAAAAAAAAAAAAAAAAAAACAAAAACAAAAAAAAAATAATCTGCCAGTGAGAAATTTATGTAACTGCACAAATAGGAAACAGGAATGAGGAAAGGAAAGACTATATAGCAGTTCATATGAAAAACATCTTGAGATTTTAATAGACTCCAAGTTCAAATATGTGCCAGTAGTATGGCATGGCATCTGGAAAAGCTAATAGCATTTTATTTTGCATGGAAAGATTTAAGATGATCACTAGAACAAAGGAGATAATAATAGTGCTTTTATACTTTGCCTTGATAAGACCACATTTAGAGCAATGTGTTCAATTCTGGGTGCTTTATTTTAGGAAGAACTTGATAAATTGCATAAATTGATAAATTGCAGCCATGATGATGAAGGTCCTTGAAATTATAACATAATGGGCAGTTAGATGTCAGGAGGAATTGATTTCTCAGATACTTGACACTTATAGTTGTGTGACTCTGGATAAGTCACTTAACCCAGATTGCAAGGGGTGGGGGGTGTCGTAAGAGGATTGTTTAGAGAAAATATGGTCTGAAGGACATGATAGATCCCTGCCATGTAGGAAAGGGTTAGACTGCTTCTGCTGCATACTAGAAAGTAGAATTAAGAGGTAAAAGGTTGCAAATGCAAAGAAAAGAAAGGAGGTTTAACATAAGGAGATAATGTATAACAATTTGAGCTATCCAAAATGAAATGGAATTATTCAGAACATAGTAGAAGCAGTAGGTTTTCCCTCATTGGAGATGTTCAGCCAAAGACTAAATTACAATTTGTTATATATGTTGTAGAAGCAATTTTGTTGGACCAGATGGCCTCTGAGATGCCATTTCTGAGATACTGATTCTCCATAACTGCATAACTTTATATGTATGTTTCTCAAGACTCTACATTGATAATGTTTACTCTTTTTTGTTATTAATTTGCTTTTGATCATGGAATATTGCTGTATTAAGATTATGATGGTAGTGTTAAAAATAAACATCCATATAATTAAGTATAGACAAGCTATAGTGAAGGATTATGCTCTTTAGAGGTTTATAAGCAGACTGGATGACCACTTATCGAGTAGGTTGTGTATGGAATGGAATAGAAGGCATCCGAATTGCTTTCCAGTTTTAATATTTTTGAGATTCTATATCAAATAAGAGGCAGAAATTAATTTTCTTTTGTAAGCATCTCTTACAAGGACATACAGATATGGAATGGGATCCATTAGTAGAAGGAGCAAAGGATTTAGCACCAGAGGATCTCTGCCCAAATCTCATATATCCATGCGACTCCAGAGAGAGCATTAAATTTTCTAGGCTTCAATTTCTTCGTCTATGAAAATGAAAGAGTGCCATCTGATATTAACTCCTGTAATAAGGCACATGGTTCTGTGTACCTTCCTCTGGCTGAAGATGGGAAGTTCTTTTGACTGCTTTGGTGGATACTGTTCCAGGGAATGAACCGTGTTTCTCTTCTACCTTTATGTTTCTCTTTCACACATAGAGTTTGCAGATAAAAATTTAAACATTTCACAATCACTATGCAATCTTGAATCTCAGAGATTATTTAGTCCAACTTTTATCTGAATTTAAACAACTTTTTACTATATTGATGACAAAGGGTCATCTAAGATGCCTTTGAAAATTGCTACTTTTCATGATTGCCCCTTTCTACATTTGAACAGTTCCAAGGTTAGGAAGTTTTTTTTCCCCCCTTTCATCCATCACAAATATGTCACTCTTCAATATCTACTCTTTGCTCCTAGTTTCACTCTTTAGGACTTAGGGAAAAAATTCTAACCCTTCTCCCATATAGAAACTTTTCGAATGGTTTAAGGCAGCTGTCTTTGCCTTCACCCCTCCTTTCCCTATAATTTCCCCCACTTTGCTTCTCAATGCTGAATATCTCCACTTCCTTTCTTTGATATGACATGATTTTTCAGTTCCCTCACTATCCTAGTTAACCTGTTCTGTGCTTGCTCCACCTTTGTATTGGAAAAAAATATGAAAATTTATTTTAAAAATAAAATATTTTAAATCACCCATAAATTCCCATTTGGATCTATATATCTATGATCCTATAGTTGATGAGTAATCTAGGTCATCTTGTTGAAATCTTAGCTGTTGGCCCAGCCCCAATATCCTGACTTTAACTTTTTTACCTTTTTCTCATGAGTATGTAACTTGCCCCAAACCCAATATCCTTGTACTAAAACAATAGGACTTTCCCCATGTATATTCTATCTAAAAACAGGAATTGTTTCCATGTCTATCTTATCTGGGGTTGTACAAGCATATCTGAGATTGTTTAATTTCCCTGCTTTGCCTATTTCTCCATTTTTTTCTTACTTTCCCTTCTGTAAATAATCCCTTGCTTTACTCTGCTGGGGTTCCTATCTATCATAAGGAAACCCACAGGGTATGTCACCTCTCACCCCAAGTAAAAGCCTTAATAAATATCCTTGTTTGATTTGGAGTTGTTTGGAGCCTAAATTCTTTCAGAGATGACATTGTAACTCACTCCCCAGTACCCCAACATCTTTGGCATACCCCAACAATCTTCTCATGTTCCAAGGATATTTAGTATTAGAGAAAATCATTAGAAAGGGTCATTTCACTCATTATGACTTTTTTCCTCTTCTTTTTATTCTTTTTGGACTTATTTTTCCTCAATAATATTTTCCTAATTTCATGTAAAGATAAATTTCAGTATTCATTTTTGCAAAATTTTGAGTTCCATTTTTTTTACTCTCTCCTTCCCTTAGTTCCTCCAAGAGAGCAAGTAATCTGATTTAGGTTATTCATGTACAGTCATTCCATATTAGTTATGTTGTGAAAGAAAAATCAGAACAAAGGGAAAAACCACAAGAAAGGAAAAACAAACAAAGAAAGGTGAACATAGTAAGTTTTGATTGGCATTTATGTCTCAAAAGTTCTTTTTTCTGGATGACAATGGCTTTTTCCATCCCAAATCTATTGGAGTTATCTTGCATGATCCAACTGTTTGATCTGCTTTCTTAAATGGCATGAACAGAACTGATCACAATACTGTAGGCATAGTTTGACCATGAGAAGTATAATGAACTATCACTTTGCATTATTTTGGATGCTGTCCTCTATAAATAGCCTTAACTCACATAGATTATTTGGCTTTCATTCTCTACTTTCTTAGTATTTAAATCCAATATGAATGGATTGTAAGCCCCTTCCGGGTTGGAATTCCAAAGTATTTTCCTTTTATATCATTTGTAGTACCTTACATAGAGGATTTCCACTAAATATTTATTTACTAATTGACTGGGAAGATGATGAAGATTCAATGTGTGAAGTATTTGTTACCAACGGTGTGTGTATCTTTCTTGGTGGCTGCCATTGAAGGGAATGGTTAAGTGGTTACCATGGAAACAGGTTGAAGAAGCATAACAATGGCAAATATTTGTAATCATAGGGTTTCAGTTCTTTTACAGAGAACTTTAATCCTTTTACAAATAAGGAAACTGAGGCCAGGAGAGATTACATGTGGCATTTAAAGCTCTTCACAACCTAATACCTTCTGCTTCTTAAAATTATTTAATTCATGCACTCTTATCATCCTGATAAACTAGCTTGCCTTTATTATCCCTCAAATATGATTTTTCATCTTCCAACTCTGTGGATTTTATTGGCTGTTCTCCCCCTTCATCCCACCTGCCCCATGCCTAGACAGCTCATCCTCACCTTCACTTCCTGGCTTCCCTTGCTTTCTTCAAGATGCTAGTTAAATCTCACCTTGGGAAGGAAACATTTTCTTACCCAAAATCCAATGGATTACGTTCCATTTATAGTTTATAGATTTTTAAATGTTCATCAAGAATAGTTATAATAGTTATAACAATAGTTATTTGTTTGTTGTCTCATTAGTTATAAATGTGAGTTCCCTGAAGTTGAGGATGTAATTTTGCCTTTATTTTCATCCTCGTTGTTTTGTATAGTGCCTGATGCACATAATTTAGTGTGTCTTGTCCAAGGTATAATGGGTAGCAGATGTACAATTTTAACCCAAATCTAGTGTTCTTTGAATTATATTGTGTTGCCTTTTTTTCCTGGAGGCTTATTCTAGAGACTTCATTTAAATATCTTGAAACTCACCCTTCCCAACTTATGAATATAGGATAAATGTTTTATTGAAGTCTTTTAAAAGATGCACACACTGTCCCTTAAGAATCTGGCACTTGGAATAGAACCAGGAGAGCACTGTACACAGCAACAATGCAATTATGTGATGATCAAATATGATGGACTTGCCTCTTTTCAGCCATGAGATGTTTCTGACCAATTCTAATAGACTTGTGATGGAGAGAGCCATCTACATCCAGAGAGAGGTTAATGGGGACTGAATGTGGACCACCACATATTATTGCACCTTATTCATTGTTGTTTGCTTGCTTATTTTTTTCTTTCTCATTTTCCCCTTTTGATCTCATTTTTCTTGTGCAGTATGATGGATGTGTAAAATATATTTAACCTGTATTGGATTGCTTGCTGTCTAGGAAAAGATGAAGAAGGAAGAGGGAGGAAGGAAGGTTTGGAGCACGGGGTTTTGCAAGGGTCAATGTTGAAGGCTGTCTTTGCATGTGTTTTGAAGAATAGAAAGCTATTATTGTTTTTTTTTTTTAAATACTCTGGTATTTGTACCCACAGGAACTAATTTATTCTGTTCCAAAATGTTTACTAGTATAGCTTCCATTTCTTAAGGATAAGTTGCCATGAAAATCTAATGAAATTAAAATGGAAAAGAGAATAACATATTAAATTGCTCTCAAACTCACTGCCACATTTCCATTAGGCTAAGCCGGATATCTTTATGCTCTGATCTTAATATGTTGAATATGAGTAAGTTGTCATCATTGTCGTCTTCTTCTTCTCCTCCATCTCCTTCTTCCTTTTCTTCCTCCTCTTCTTCCTCCTCTTCCTCCTCTTTCTCCTTCTTTCTCTTCCTCCTCTTTCCTGTTCCTTCTCCTCCTTCCTTCTTCTCTTCCTTCTCCTCCTCATCCTCCTCTTTCTCTTCTTCCTCTTGTGTGCATTATTGCTATAGAATATATTTAGACTGCAATTTTTCCAGAAGCTAAATTTAAGCGATTGTATTGATGAGTGTCTTGGCATCTCATGTATTTAAAAAGTAGTGTTTAATATTTAACATGTATTGGTCAACCTGCCATCTGAAGGAGGGATGGGGGGAAGGAGGGGAAAAGTTGAAACAAAAGGTTTTGCAACTGTCAATGCAGAAAAATTACCAATGCATATATCTTGTAAGTTAAAAGCTATATAATAAAAATGAAAAAAAAAAAGTAGTACTTAAAATCTTGGTATTTAAATAAATATATATTTTAGTCAAGATATAATTTTTTATTTTATTAAAACTTTTTATTTTCAAAACATATACATGGATAATTTTTCAACATTGACCTTTGCAAAACCTTGTTTCCAAATTTGCCCTCCCACCCTCCTCTCTCCTAGATGGTAAGTAATCCAATATATGTTAAACATGTGCAGTTCTTTTATACATATTTCTACAATTATTGTGCTGCACAAGAAAATCAGTTCCAAAAGGGGAAAAATGAATAAGAAAACAAAAGGCAAGCAAACAGCAATAAAAAGGGTGAAAATATTATGTTGTGATTCCCATTCAGTCCCCATAGTCCTCTCTCTGGGTATAGATACCTCTCTTCATCACAAGATCATTGGAACTGACTTAAATCACAAGATATCATTTTAAAATACATCTTAGAAAGATATATTATTTTTTGACATCCAGTGTGTTCAAGGAACTCAAGATCTTTCTCTAAGTCTATGTCTCTGTGTCCCCTCTCTCTTACTCCCTCTCTATCTCCCCTCCCTCTCCTCTCCTCCCTTCCTTGTGTTCTCCCTTTTCTCTGTCTCTGTCTTTGTCTCTGTCTCTCTCTCTTTTACTATCTTTCTCAAAACATGATTATACTTTCTTCCTTTTGTATAGCAAGGACTATTTATATAATAACTACCAAACACAGAATAAGGTATAAAAGAAAAGTGTGTATTTATCAATATATACATATCTATGTATGTAAGTATGTGTGTATACTCACATATACAAAAACACACAGTTTATTTTCTAATTACTGACACACATAATAGAGAAACAACAGAAAAACCTTTGGAGTGCAACCCAACCTCAAAAAAATCACACTGCTGCCTGGGCATTATGAGAGATGGCAATCTGTGGGACTAGTGAATACAGACTGTAATATAGTCTGATTCCATTTTTTATGATAATAGTTGTTTTTAAATGAACAGCATGTGTAGTTAACATACAAATTTCAATATATTTACAGTTTATGGGTAACTGATCATGGCATAATAGCATTGTAGTGAAAGCTGCTTTTCTTCATAAATCCTTACATTTAATCCCCCAGACCAGCCAGAAAGCAACATGCTGTCCAGGGAATTAACTTGAGATTGAAGATAAAGAGTAGGCTAAAATTAATGACAGTAAGAGAAAATATTGGAAAGATGTCATATAATTCCTGAAAGAGCCTGACAGTTTTGAAAAGCAAATGCTATAAGTTGTTATATAAAAGGTTTGTGTATGATGAAATTATTGTTTCTTGCTTATGCACAATGACTTTTTTCTGGTATATGACCATGATTAATGCTGTTATAAACATATTGAAATCTAATTTTAATTTATCACCTTGGGAATTGTATTGACCATCTTACTGTGTGGTGGTGAGGGGAGTTGATTTAAACTATAACAATGTATTTTGACAAAAAACAATTAATTACTTTTGGGAGAATAAAATTTTTAGCCTTGAAATGTGAAACTTTAATTTTCCGTGTCTTCATTTTATTCTTTTATTTTATTTTGGGAAGTAATCTAAGACTTAATTGTATTCTAATAAGGTCATAAGAAATGGTTTCAAATATCAATAAAATATTTTAAAAATGACATTTTCTGATCAATGTTATGCATGTTATATAAAACTATATTGTGTGAGTAGATTCCTCTTTATAGTGGAACTATTGTTCAATTTTATTCAGTTATATTTTTATTTCCCCAAATCTATGTCATAGCCAATATTTTTTAGATTATTTAAAATTCACTGTTAACAATTGCTTTAGAAAAACTTCCTAAAGCTAATAATATTACCTATAGTAATTTTATTTTTCATTTTGAATACATATCTCTAATAAGTATTTCAACTCATATATGTGTGTGTAAATACAACCAACTCACATGTGCACATATATATAGGTATTGGTAATATCTTGTGGTGGTTGAGACAGGCTAAAATAAATTCTCAGCTCAACAGACAAAATTGGAAGGAGAGCAGCAATCAATGAGAGACAACACAGATCCCTCCACAGCAGAGCTTGACACATCAATCCTAGGATACCAGTGTGATAGAATAACCAAAAAAGCTAATGTGACTTTTTTCTTCCAAGCAGCTTGTGGTGCAGTGGATAGATAGAGTTCAGTGAAGTCAGGAAGACCTGAATTCAACTGTGATCTTAGACACTTACAAGTTGTGTGACCTTTATCCTATGGGGGTAATAATACCATCTACCCCACAAAGTTGTGAGCATCAGATGAGATAGTATTTGAATAGTTCTTAATTCTGTTCTTGGCACATAATATTGTATGAATGTTAGTCATTAGTATTATTATGTTTGATCATTATTTAAGTTACATGAAGACAAACAAAAATATGTAGCTTAAGTGACAATTTTTTTTGTTTGCCTGCTTATTTTTGTTTTTGTTTTATAATTTGCCCTGGTCAAATCATTATGGATCATTTGTGTGCCTTTAGTATTTTTGCTATGTGTTTGGGGCAGACTACTTCAGAATGTCCCATAGATAGTTGATGATGTTGAAATTGGAGCTCAGGAGAAAGACTAGGGTTGGATATATCAATCTGGGAGTCATTTACTTGGAGACAGTTGTTGAACCTACAAGAATTGATGTGACCACTAAGAGCAGAGACACTATGCTATGCCATGTAATGCATTTGTATATATGTGTGTATGAATGTAGATTTAGAAAAATCCATTGGGTTGGCAATTAAGAAACATTTGGTAATTTTGGAGGGAAGAGTTGAATGATGAATGGAAAAAAAAACAAAGAAAAAAACACAGTAGTGTCTTTCTTTTCTTTTTTTTTCTTTCCTTTTCTTCCTCCCTCCATCCCTTCCTCTCTTCCCTCCTTCTTTTTTCCTTTTTCTCTCTCTGTGTCTGGAACTCCCAAGGAAGAAGCTCTCTCTATCCCAATAGACTGGTATTTGCTTTGCAACTTGTAGGCTTACAGAGCTGCTACTAAGAGGTTAAATGACTTTTCTGGCATTAAACAGTCCATATTTGCCAGAAAAGGACTCAAGCCTTTTAGGCTGTGACCAATTCAATCTCTACCATGTTACATATCCTCATATGTAGGATCCACATAGTAGGTGCTTGACAACTATTTATTGGATTATATTTTGCCTCTGTTATATCATCATCTTGGAATAGGTTTAAATAATTCTCAATGTTAATTGAGTTAATTAACATTCAAAGCTAACTAACAAAAAAAACAGAAAGGAAAAAATAAAGTCAATTAACTCAAAATATGGGCAGGAAGGCATACAAGTTCAGTGATGAAAGTGATTTGTGGTAAGCATAGTTTATGGGGATTAATGATTAGGAGTTGCCTTTTCAAGTGAGATAATTCCTTTTTTTTTTGCTTCATGGAGGACCTTGTCTTATCAGTGTGACACATCCAGAAATTTCTTACTCATTTTTGTGGAGATTTAGAAGGTATGTGATGAGGAAAGAGACAATTCACTTCTGAAATGGAGAGAATAATACTAGTCTTCCCCCATGACTCTTTCTGATTCTTAACTTGTGTGATAAACTGGATCAACAATTTTTATACTGCAATCTGATGTGAATTTCTTTAGAACTGACTAGCACACAGGGAATTTTCTTAATAAATCTAAACATATAATCATGAAGGGTGTGACATGCATTTTCTGTGTCTCAATTTTTATACCAGCTGGAGGGCCAGTTGGGTGATGAGCAAAATGTAAGCCCCATTGTGAGACATGTTAATTCCATTTGCACAGTGCAGATGGTGAAAAGGTGACAAATGTTTCCAATAGCCACCTTGAAAAACTAGCAAAATCTATATTACATTGTTTTCCATGGTGATGTTTGTTGCTTTTTATTATACAGTGTTTCTTGTATAACTTTCAGGTGATATGGGAAATGTGCTATGGTCCAGTGAGTCACTGTTATTATAGATTAGTAATTTATGTGCTGTGGATTTTTCACCTAATCAGGTTTACTTAAATCAGACCTAAATGGACCAGTGTATTATTAAATTAGCCCCAGTGTGCGTCAGCCTTTTAAAATTTTGCTGTGTAGAGTGAGTTCTGGAAGATTGTTGATGGGGAATTAATGAATCTTTGGGGTGGGGTGGGGAATGTGGTGGATTGAGGAAAATAAGGAAATCATTTTTAAAGGGAAATGTTTATATTCATATCTACTGTGAACTTTAATTACTACTAATCAATTTAGTATAACCTTATAATTCAAGGCTGTAATTATTCTTCTCTTTCTTTCAATCCTCACATAAATTCACTCGTATGCCTTAGGACCTTATCTCACACTATTCTCTTTAATATATTTCAAGTTTCACCAAATTGGAAAGTGACTAAAACACCCCATTCACCGTGGATATTGAAGATGCAAAGAAAGGTACCATAGACATAAAACATATTTATATAGTAATGCTTTTTTGTAACTAAAAACAGACTATCTATGGATTGGACAATGGCTAAACAATTTGTGGTATGTTATAATGATGGTTTGCATAAAAAAGATGAAAAAAGAGTAACTTCTATGAATTGATGCAGAGTGACATAAGTGAGTCAAATATAATGATATATAATATGTTATACATATAATATATAGGGTAACCTTAATAATTTTTAAAAACCCCAAACTCTAAATTCCACAGAATTGAATGATGAAACTTGAATGGCCAAGAATATATATATATATATATATATATATATACATATATATATATATATATATATATATATATATATATATATATATATATATATATGTTTTTTACAGATGTGGGGGACTATTCATATGGAACATTGAATATACTTTCAGTCATGGTTGATGTATTGATTAATTTAACTGAACTATCTTTTTTCCTTTCCTTTGAATTCTTGGCTACAATGGATGGCACTCTGAATAGAGATAGAGGAGGAATGTATGTGGAATCAAAATAGATCAGTAAATTGCTCTTAACCTAGATTCCTTGCCTTCTGACAAATGTATCATATTTTTTCTTCGCTCTCTTTGAATCATGCTAATTCTAATTCCTAAGACTTGGTTCTTTGCCTCTGATTTAATGTTTGCTTATCACAATTCTCCCTGTCCTTCACAACTCAGCTGTGTCACCTCTAAGGATCTTACTTAATTCTTACTCCTCCACAATTCCTAGTTTATTGTGATTTATGTTAGTTTATTTTGTATTGTATTTATTTTTGGGGGGCATTTATATCTCACTTCCTACATATTTTAAATTTCTTGCAGGGTAAAGGACCATATTTTCTTTTGCTGTGCATCTTTCATTGCATAATACTGTCTTTACACGTAGTAGGCACAAAGTAAATATTTATTGGATGAATGACTGAGTTTGTGATAGGAATGCACTGTTCCCTGAATCACTCCATTTACCTTTATAATCATTGACCAGCTGATGTGGTATTCCAGATAAGATGACTGCAGGGGGAAGAACATTGTATCTGAAATCAGAGGACCTGTGTTTGAATTCTATTTAATATTACCTATGGGACCTTAAACAAGTTACTTAATTCATCTCTACCTCTGACTCCTTTTCCATGATTCTTTTGATTAGGTCCCCATGTGGCCTTTTGATTTTCTGTTCTTACCATCATCATTCTGTTGCTCATTTCCTCAGACCATTCCTTCTAATGTTCTTTGGTTGACTTATATTATCTACTAAATCTATTGGTCATAAAACTATTACACATGTGTTAATTATGACTGTCAAATTGCAGGAGGGGAACTTTTTCTTTAATTCAGGTTGCATAATTATAGAAAATTACTTATAAAATACATTTCTGAAATGTTGAACTTAAGCTGATTTTCTTAATATTTTAAACACATTTTAAGTATTCAGAAAAGAGATTGCTATTTAAAGAAACTCTGTGATGAATTCATATTCAACACTGTCTTTAGGGGAATTTGAGTAATTACCCCCTAATGGTTCTGTTTTGTGACTTTGATTTTTTGTATTTTGGGTTTTATTAAAACAGTTAAGTGACACACCTGTGCTTGCATGGAAGCTGACTAAATGGAGTCATGTGTATCATAGATACTCACACATTACAGAGATTTCACTGATTTGTATAAGGATAAATTAAATTAAGTAATTGTATTTAATGAAAGCATTTAGAAAGTTGGAGTTACTGTCTATTCCTTTTAACAATGTTAGAAATTCTTATTCCATTCATGTACATAATAAGGTTTGGTGTATCTTGTTTTTTAGTGATTGGAGTTATACTTTGGGAGTCAATTATTTCAGCTGATGGTCAGACTTTAAGGAGAAAGAGGAGGTATATATTGAACTGAGTGATACTGTAGCAAGAACAAGAAGAAAAAGCATTTAAGTGTACTCTATATATCACACATAATACCAGAGCTAGGGATACCTAAAAATAAAAACAAAACAAAAACCCTTGTCTTTAAGGAGTTTTTAGAATCCTTGGGAAAAAACCATATGGACACAGAAAATGAAATATATATATATATATATATATATATATATATATATATATATATATATATACAAAATAGGGATAGGTATTGGAACTCGATCTATGATTTTGTTGGTTTATGGAACTCCCAGATGATGAAGATTCTCTATAAATGCAAGTTTGCAACCTATAAGTGTACATAATGGCAAAAAACATAGGAAACTAGCTATCGGAACCAGATTAAAAAAATAAACAAAAATATAGCATAGCTTATGATAGCATGTGTGTTTCTAAATCAATAAGTAGCCCTCAGTGATTCTTAATTAAATATGATTTGATGGCCTCTGTTTCTCTTTCATTGTGACACTATTGGAATATAGTGAGAAATTAAATAATGTCCAGTGAGTATGTATTAAAATTGGAACTTGTGCCCTGGTATTCTTAGTTCTGAGACCATCTCTATTTCCTATGGCATGCAGTCTTTCCTAATACATAAGTGCTATTTTCTGGGGGAAAGGTATTATCAACTAGCTGAATCAGAGTAGGACACCTGTAATGAAGGTATATATTCCTCTGAGCTGAATCTTGAAAGATGTTAATGAAGTAATGATAAGTTAACCCATCATTCCACAGAATTTCATTATATATGGGAGTAGTGAGGAACAAATTGCTCAGGAATATGATCTAAAACTGCCTGAATGACTTGTAGATATTTTAAAAGGATATTCTGAAATTTCAGTTTTGGGAAAAAATTTGAGCTACTTATGAACAACTTGGGCTATTGACCTAGACAGGAAAAAAATAATTGATACTAGATTACATAATGCTAGGCTTATCCTTCTGGTATTCCCTATAAACAATTAATTTTATCATCAATTAATCATAATTAATAAGTCTTTTGGAAAAGATACTTTTGAATGTAATAAATTAAGTACTAGACTCATTAGACTCAAATTACATGGGACTCAAAAGAAGTTACAACTTTCTTACAGAAATCCTACCCTGATTCATCCAGTTTGCAAACCCTTTCACCCAGAAAATGGCTCTTTTGTATTTTGAAAAGAAACATTGCATAGGGGATACAGTTGGTCTCATGTTCAGCGGTATTTTCTGTAAAAAATAATTCTCTGGAAGACACATGATCCTGCTTAAAATAATATTTTCCCTTTGCAATTGTATGACAAGAAGGCTCCAATTAATAGATTTCCTAATAATGTTCTCTATTTTTAGACAATCCAGTTCTAACATATGCTAAAAGATACACTGTGGTTTTTGAATAGAATTTGGATTTTGTAATTGTTTTAATAAGCACTTATTACAAAAGTTTAGCCTGTGATTTGCTGTTAGTTTATTCTACTGTTGCAATTGTCATGTTATTAAAGTGATGATTTTGCCAAATGTATATACTTGTTGAAGAACTTTCCCCTGGTGCAGTAGAATTTAATAAGCCCACCAGGCGCAAATAATGCATTTTAATGCATACTTGAAATGATTACTATCATAGAAAGGAGGCCAGAAACTCTTTTCTTGGTACTTTTGGCATGAAAGGAGATGTCCTGGGGATGGTACTATGGGGATGGAAATAAGCTAGATGGATTTAAAATAATTTTCTAATAATAGGAAATATTTTCTTACAAAAGCATCATGTTTCAAATGTTCCTTTTCAAGTCAGTCATTCACAATTCAGCATATTTTCTGTAGTTTGAGATACCAGATCCCAAAAGATTTTCAAATCCATAGCAAAACAAGTATAATTAAGACAGCTCTGTAGCTAACTTATTTGTGTAACAATATTTTTATAGGAAACTACATTGAACTACTAATGACAAATATCCTTAGACACATTTGTTGAGTAGTGAGAACAGATTGCCCCAACAATATAGCTCTTTAGCAGATGAAATATCTATACGGACTGGAAAGATGAGGGGCTTTATAGGAAGAGCATAAGGAAGGAAATTCAGTGGAGGTAAAGAGAAGATATGAAATAGGAAGATGAAGAAGACAACAGAATGGCTTCTAGAGTTTAATAATGAATAGCGGTTACATTGAATTTATCTTCTCTTCCCCTTTATTCTATTTCTTCTAATCATTTTTTTTCATTGCCATCATATGACAGGGAGATGCTAGGAGTGGGTTCAGGAATAGTTGACCCTTCCTTCTTCCCTCTCCTCTATTCCTTCCCCCCAAAAGAACCCTACCATTCTGCACATTGTGGAAAAATATACTATTTGTATCTTAATTGGGATCTACTCCAGTAAACACAGCATTTCAAAATTGGACTTTCCAGGTAGGCTTAATTAGCTGTCATTGTCTTTTGTGGGGGAAAAGTTAAGTTCTTGTATTCCAAAGGAAATTGTATTGTTGATTTTCTTTGTATGTTTTATGATCAGGGGTAAAGAGTGAATATTGAGTTTTAGGAAAAAAGATGATTCAAGATAGCATTCTTTTTTTTCTTATTAAAGATTATGATTATATCCCTTTGCCTTGTGTTTTCCCAAAGTTTAATGGAATGTGTGAAAGTGTTATTATAATGTTGATCAAAAGCCTAGTGCTGTCACATAGAGTACACACCTTTTCTCACTTACTGTGTGAAAATTCTCTAGATGCCACATCTAGATTGATTCAGTAATTTCAGAATGATTATAGTTCACTGAACATTGAAGTTCTACTTCTGAGGTATGTTGAAGTTCAGACCTCAAGTATCAGAACAGCTCCTCTCCCAGGGGAAAATGCAAACAAAAAAAAAGCCTTTTGTGCTCAGCAGTGTTACTATATGAAATATGTGGTTTCTGAAATCTTTGAGCTTGGCAATATGAAAAGTAAGAATTCTATGAGTGGTGCTTAAAATGAGAAGTATCCATTCAAATATGCATTTATACTATAAGAGAACATTATGAATGACTCCAGCTATGCAAATCAAAAGACATATGAAACTAGCAGACTGAAGGGGAAAAAAAAAAACCAAAAAACAAAATATATATTTACTTATACCTCCTATGCAAGTGCCAGGAAGGCTCTGTACTTGCCAAAGGGTCATGTATACAGAAACATAGATTTCACTCCTCTAGAGAAGCAGCTGGGGGGGGGGGAGGGAGGGAGGAGGGAACAGGAGGAGGGAGGAAACAACTAATTCAAGCCTTTATAGAGAAGATGAAATGACTTGCTCACAATCATCTGGGAAATAGACTGCTTTGTACTTGAATCTCCTGGCTCTCAGTGCGACTCATCAAATACCTTTAACCAAGAGATGAATTAGCAAGACTAGGAACTATCAAAAATTAGATTTGTCTTTTAAAAAAACAGAGTATACACGGTGAAAAATGTTATTTGTATCTGAAAAATGAACTGATGGAATGTTAATGTAGATTTTTCCAATTTTATTTGTGTGTATATGTGTTTTCTTTTCATCTGTTCTTTTAAACATGGAATATGTTTTATATGATTGTCCATATATAATCTATATTAAACTGCTTACTTTTTAGGGAGGATAGAGATGAGGAAAAAATTTGTAATTCAAAAATTTTACATGAATGTTAAAATTTTTTCTTTACATGTAATTGGGAGAAATTTGAAAAATTCAGGATTGCAATTAGGATTTTGGAAAATATATTATTTTAATTTTATTATAATAATAATATAGAATGACATGTATAATTATATATTATCATGCATTTATTATATTATTCTTATATAATATATAGTATATGTAATATATGATATAAATTATATATAATACATAAATATAAATAAACAAATATATGATATGTAATAAAAAACAAATAATGCAATTATTGTAAATCTCCTTTATTCTTCCATTTTCTGAAATATTGCATTAGTTCAACATGCCTGCCCATCTTCTGTGATTCTTATTCATTATATCCCATAAGATTATCCTATGTAGAATACCCAGTATATTGGACATTCCCTTGCTTTTTTTCTCCTGACTTACCAAGGTATCATGTGGACAGATCTTCCAATTATCCTTTGCTTGGTCTGCCTTACATTTCCATTTTGTATTATTATTATTGCTATTAAATATTATTATACATTTCTTTGTCATCATATGCCCCCTTAACATATTTCTCATGCTTAATTTCTTTTTTGTTGCTGTCAGGATACGATGCCTGGTCTCATGGAGCTTAAAAATCTATCAGGAGAGCTATTTATGCAATTGTGTAAGACCATGGTACAGGTTACTAATAACTCATTATAGTTAATACTATATAACATAACATCATATTGCATATTTGTATAGCTATATCCCACCTTATTTATAAATTCCACATTGATTAGGACAATGTCTTAATAAAGTTTCCATCTTTCCTAGCTCCAGAACAGAACTTTGCATGTAGAAGTATTTGCCTGGCATGAGTGTTTAATAAATGCTTGTTGATTTGATATGATTGAAAGGATGACTGCATTGATTCTATTGAACAGAAGGCTTATTAAACAGCTGCTTGTCTAAGAGAGCTAGAAATTTTAGGTAAGAATCCATTCATACTCTTCTAGAATTTTTCTTTTTATTAAGCTGTTTCAGTTGTGTCTGATTCTTAGAAAATCCGTTTGTGCACAAATAGTCCATACAAACATTTGGAATGGGGATGTCTCTAAATTTGTGTATCTCACCTTTCTTTTGAGCTGCTCCAGTTCTATTTCACTTAAGAGTTCAGCACGTTCTTTGGGATGCACATTCCATACTGGGTGGTTTTTTGCCAGTGTCCCCAATGTCACACAATTTATTGATTCCAAAGTTCTTCAATGGGAGTTCTGACTACTTTGTGAGCTCTTACCTTACATGAGTTCTCTGTAAATTAGTCTTTTAGGCAAATATCTGTTTGGCATTTAAACAAGGTAGCCAACTTATCAGAGTTGTTCTCCCTGAAATACAGTTTGAATATTTGACAGTTCAGCTTGAGAAAGATCTGTGTTCAGTGCCATATCTTGCTAGGTGATCTTCAGAATTTTCCTAAGATAATTCAAATGGAAGTGATTTAATTTCCTGACGTGACATTTGTAGACTGTACAAGTTTCACAGCATGCAACAATGAGATCAGCCCAATGGCTCTGTAGATCTTGAGCTCAGCAGTTACCCTTCTTTCCCACACTTTCCTGTGGAGTCTCCCAAACACAGATAACTTTGACAGTGAGTTTGTCAATGAGAGTGTCAACCTCATGTTCTATGTGTATATTCCTAAAAATTAAACTGTCAAGATAAATGAACTTATAGACAGTGTTCAATATTTTTGCATTTGCATAACCAATGGTTTTATGTATGGAGTGTATGGTGTTTGCTGATAGAGAACTTGTATATTTTTTCGGGTGTGTGTGTGTATGTGTGTGTGTTAATTGTTAGGCAAGAATTAGAACAAGGAATTGAGAATGAATTCATACTTTGTTGCATCTTGGATTTAGGATGCATCGAGTGCACAATTATTTTTGAATAGCATATAACAGTAATCTTGTGAAATAGATTTTGTTATTATCCTCATTTTGTAGATGAGAGAATAGAGATTGAGAGAACTGGGATTTGTTCCAGGATCACATAAAATAGTTACTGAAGGTAGGATTTGAACCAGATAGTCTTTACTCCTAAGTCTAGACCTTTATACACTGTGCTACCTAGTGGACAAGAGAAGTACACTATAGTGGTTAATACCATGCAATGGAGTATGGCAGTCCAGTTAGTATGGATATGAAATTTGCAGCAAATCTCCCCTTAGGATTAAATCATGACTTTATATCTTCAATGAAGCAAATTAATTTTGACAGGATTATTGACATGACTCTCACGGTAGTTTAAAGATAAATAGGCAAAATGTTACTTAAATCTATTAATATAAAATTAGTTCCCACATAAATTCCTTTCTGCATGCCTCATGTGACATTGACAGCATTATTAATACTTTGGATATTATAATGTATGCAATCATTTTATATCAATTTAATCATTTTAATGGTTAATGTTGACATTTAGCACGATCATTTGAATATCCCAAGACACTCGGTTTTCTCATTTCTCATTGAGTATATATATTTTTTTGGTCAGGTTAAAAAATGCTGTGCTTGGCACTATATTTTCAGATGTATCTTTTCAAGGTCTTCAGTATAAAATCAAATCACAATTTGTCTTGGAGCATTGAATTATGGAACTAATTTTTTTTTAATTTAGCTCATTTTTATTAATAAGATTATCAATATATGTTCTTTCAAAGTAGCACTTTTTAAGCAAAATACCATTTTTTTTTATTTCTTCCTTTATTGCTACTACTATTAGGAGCAGCTTGACATAGTATATAGAGAGAGACCTACTTTTGAGGCCAAAAAGGTTTGGGTTTAAGTCTTTTTTCTGACACATCCTGGTTGTGTTACCTTGGGCAAACTATTTAATTTCTCAAACCACTGAGCCACTTGCTAAGATATGTTAGAGTTAAGGTATCTTATCTTTCATAGAAATTTTCTCACCTGGGAATATTCCTTATATTAATGAAATTACAGCTCTACTCCCTATGTCTCTATTAAGAGTAAGTTAAATTTTAATTTTTGCCAAAAAAAGAGGTTTTCATAAGGCTGTTCTTGTATAGCATACCCTTTATATCTATAACACAGTGACTTGAATCGGATTTTCAGCTTTTAAGATATATTTTGTGATACATGGGGAAAAGTGACTATCTTATGAGCTGCATCCAGATATATTGTATGATGATCGTGTTTAAAAATTCACATGGAATACCATATTTTTGCAGTCACCAATTTATGCTGATCATCCCATTGCCATCTTTTCATTCAGGCACATTTTTATTCTGAGCCCATTCACATGGTTGTCTTAACTCTGCAATCTTTATGTTTGCAGATGATCCATAGAAACACAAATAAGGAATTGTAGCAGCAGTATTTCATTACTAAAGCTGAGTGATGTCAGGCATAATTATGGAGACTAACATCTGGAGTGGTTTATTAAAGGGAAACCTGCCAGGATTGTTAGCGTATACCAAACAGCATTAACCATATGTGCAGTTTTATAACTATTGAAAGTTGGGGGGCTGTGGTCTGAAGATAGATGAATAAAATCAAGCAAAGGAACTTTATTAATACATCTTCCTCACTGAGACCATTTTTAGTAGAATTCTACAAAGCAGTTTATCAGGGATTTTCAAAGTAATGAACATCTTCCATCTGTAGAGATTTCTGATTACAAAGGTACCAGAAGGCTTGGGCTTGTCAATGAGACATAGTTTGCCCCCCTCACTTTCAGACCTGATTTGAGTCTCCACAGAAAATAAAGTGCTTAATCTGTTGTAACTAAATAAACATATATGCTCATAATTTTTGTATCCTTCTTAAGGTGTGTATTGCTGTTAGCCATATAAAGTAATATTAAACAGGTTTCTGCCCTTAAGATGCTTAGGACTTCCCATAATAGAGAGGTAAAAGTGAAGGGTGACCCTATTCTGTGACTTAAAGACTGTGAGAGGATTCGAGTTCTGCTCTCTAGTTGGGTTGATCTGAAATAGAACTGGATTCCTGGCCTCCTGTTGAAGTATAAAACCACAAATAGATAATTACCATGATCTATATTGGATCATGTTTGATGTACCTTGTTAAACTTCCCCAATTGTATTTTAATCTGGTTCTGGTCACACATGGATTGTAAATTTGACACCTCCATGGAGTTCTACACTAAGAGTTTTTTTAGGAGAAATCTCTGCTAGGTGCACACAGACCCTTAAATCCAACTCCATGAGTTGGTTTTACTCATGGAGTAAGTAAAACTTAGTTTTAAAAGAGTAACTTACTTTTTTGTAAGTTTTTGAGCCTAAAATACGTTAGAGTTAAGGTATCTTATCTTTTTTTCTCACCTGGGAATATTCCTTATACTAATGAAATTACAGCTCTCATCGTTATGTTTCTAATAAGAGCAGAGCACAATAAGTTAAATTTTAATTTTACATGAACATCTTCCATCTGTAGAGATATTTTGTTTTACTCTAATGAAGCTATTCAGAACCAAAGATTGTATTGATTTCCTTTAAGTTTTCCATTGTCTCTTCAGATGATAGAAATAACTGGATGGACTTTAGTGAACTTACTCCCTTACTGCCAGTTTCCCTCATTTCTACTCTATGTTTCTTCTTCTTCTTCTTGGTGCATGGTTATGTTATGCCTTTTTGTGGCTAGGAACAACAGAAAATTCCTACCTGATCACTATTTTATTGATCTGAAAGTAAGGATAATATCTGCATTTAGAAACTAGGTCCTAGAAAAGTGTCCCTTCCCCATCTTCCACTAAAGCCCTACTGTAAAGCCTTACAGTGTAGGGGAAATGATCCAGAATTTTTTGCAGAATGCACAGGAGTTCTACAAATTTTGCAAAGGTTTAAAAGGTCTCTGGCACATATCTGACTATCTTCTGAGGCCCAACATAGCTAAGTACTGGGAGGCTCAGAATGGCAAGATTTGTCCCTGGGACATTAATGTTATGGATCATAGAAGCTAATTAAATTGCTCATTAAGGCATGAAGGGGATCAATCAGCCAGTCAATAAGTGTTTAAGTGCTTACTATATTCCAGGCCCTGTGCTAAGCACTAGGGATACAAAAAGAGGCAACACAGTTCCTGCCTTCAAGGAGCACAGTCTAATGGAGGAGAAAAGAAGTAAACAATTATAAAGCAAGCTAAATAAAAGATAAATTGGAAGAATCCAGAAGCTTCCTCTTGGATGGGATTTTACTTGGACTTAAAGAAAGGTGACAAATATGTGTAAAACTAGTTTTCAACAAACATTTTTATATAATTTATTCTAAATTTTTCTCTCTTATTTCCCCTTCCCCCAAGACAAAAAGCAATCTGAAATAGGTTAAACATGTGCAGTGCTTTTAAACATATTTCCTTATTTGAAATGTTGTGCAAGAAAAAATCAGACCAAAAGAGGACCACATGTGCAAAAATGTTTGTAACAGCTTTTTTTGTAGTGAATAAGTTGTGGTATATGAAGATAATGTAATATTATTGTTCTATAAATAAAAATGATGAGCAAGTTGATTTTACAAACGGCAGCAAAGATTTATATGAATTGATGCTGAGTGAAACAAGCAGAACCAGCAATACAATGTACACAGTAACAGCAGGAATGTGTGATGATCAGCAATGAAAGATTTGGTTCTTTTCAGTGGTTCAGTGATTCAAGGAAATCCCAATAAATTGTAGACAGAACATGCTATTTGCATCCAGAAAAAGAACTATGGAGATTGAATGTAAATCAACACATGCTATGATCTCTTTTTCTTTTCTTCTTATCCCATGGTTTTTCCCTTGTTCTATTTTTTTTCTCCCCACATGATTCATAAAGAAATATGTATTTTATTTTTTTAAATCAGACCAAAAGGGAAAAAACATCAGAGGGAAAACAAACAAAATGATGAAAATAATATACTTTGAGCCACATTCAGTGTCCATAGTTCTTTCTCTGGCTGTGGATAACATTTTCCATCCCAAGTCTATTGGAATTTTCTTTAATCACTGCGTTGTCAAAAAAAAGAGCCAAATCCCCCACAGTTGACCACCACATAAACTTTTTTTTTACATTTTTAAAATTACTTTTTTAATTATAGTTTTTTTTGACATTACCATGCATGGGTAATTTTTTTATAGCATTATCCCTTGTACTCACTTTTCCGAATTTTACCCTCCTTCCATCTCCCCTCTCCCCTAGATGACAGGCAATCCCATACATGTTACACCACATAGACTTTTTATTACTGTGCATAATGTTCTTCTAATTCTGCTCACTTCACTCAGAATCAGTTCATTTAAGTCTTTCCAGGCTTTCCTGAAATCAGCCTCATCATTTCCAATAGAACAATAATGTTTCATTACATTCATGTACCATAACATGTTCAGCCATTTCCCAACTGATGGGCTTCCATTCCGTTTCTACTTCCTTGCCACTATTAAAACAAAAACAAAAACAAAAAAACAAAAAAAAACTGCTACAAACATTTTTGCACATGTGGGTCCTTTTCATTTTTTTATTATCTCTTTGGGATATAGACCCAGTAATGAGACTGCTGGATAAATAAGAATATATAGCTTTATAGCTCTTTGGGCTCTCTCCAGAATGGTTGGATCATTTCATAATTGCTCAAACAATATTAGCATTCCAGTTTTTTTCCACATCCCTTCCAACATTTATTATTATCTTTACCTGTCATCTTAGCCAACCTGAGAAGTGTGAGGTGGTACCTAAGAGTTGTTTAAATGTTCCTTTCTCTAATCAATAGTGAGTCAGAGCATTTTTTCATATTACTAGAAATGGCTTTAATTTCTTCATCTGAAAATTATCTGTTGATATTCAGCCAAAGGAATTTTTTGAGTAGAGAGGTGATATGATCAGACATGCACTTTAGGTATCTGTCTTCATAAATAGAAGTACCCACAAGGAGAAATCGTAGATCTTTGAAATATCTGGAAATCCCATACTTAGCGGGACCTCACAGCAAATGCAACCTGGGTTCTGTTGTGTTTTAGCAAAATGTGAACACTATTGCATTTTAAAGTGACTTTTTAATGAGGATATATGTTACTAATACCAATTAAACACAGAGCAAAGTAATGGGAATATTTGTACTCCCCACTCCATCCCCCCTCCTACAGCTCTAATTGTGTAGTTAGCAGAATATCTTTCCAACAAATACATTAGGGAAGTATTCTATAAGTAAGCACTGGAGGAAACAATTTGGTCATACTAAATGATCATGCAGTGTTCTTAGATTTCACTTACTACTATAATTGAACCTTAGTCTGATCACAATCAGAATTAGTATTTATAATTCTAAGGATTTTTTTTAAACTCTCCTTTGATTCTTTGCCCTGTACAAGGTGACATAATTACATCAATCAATAAATATTTATTAACTACCTATCCTGTGCCAAACACTGTAATAAGTCCTGCAGATACAAAAAGAGGCAAAAGAGAGTCTCAAAGAGCTGCCCTCAAGGAACTTACAGTCTAATGTCCCTATGTTGTGACTTCTGATTTTTAGAATGCATCCATTATGTACAACACCCTCCTCCTGTAATTTGTGTGAGTGTGTGTATATATATGTATTATATACATATACACATATACATATGTGTATGTATTTATATATATATATACATATTTCTTTTCATATATCATTTTAGATATACTTTGTTATCCATGTTAATAAGTACAGTTATAGGTTTTAATGCTTAGGAGCATTTAATATAAAACATATAAATATACCTGAGGAATGTTCACAATTGAATAAAAATGATGAACTTGGCCCAGTGTCACTGAGTGGCAGCTGAAGTACAGTAGATGTTAGTGATATATAGGAATCTTTTTTGTTTTCCTCCTATCTGTTGTTCTATTCTAATTTCTTTCTTTTCCCCATATTCTTTATCTGCTGCCAACAGCACTCATGGGCATTCTTCCATGGGTGAACCCCTGAGTCAAGGAGCTCCTTGACCCCCAAATTAAGCAATAAAAGTACAATGATAGTTTTAAGTATTTTCTAGAAATTCAAGTTGCTGCCTTTTTAGAATACTTCAGTTGCATTTATGGCAAGGAAATAGTCACTTGGCAGTTTGACCCTTTCCATCTGATTAATAAGAAATGAACAAGATCGACATTCTAACTGAATTTTTGCTCTTAGGAAAAAGCCTTCTAGGAGACTGTCATGATCCATGTTAGATACGCACTATTGCTGTTTTCCATTGGGAGAAAAAGCTGGGGAGGAAACGCATGTGTGCTGTTCTCAGCATAGTCTCATGCACAATAGCACTATTAAGCAATTTTTCATGGTTTCAGGGGCTATGGTCTCTGTCAATATTGAATCCCCTTGTCACTGGTGATTGATGTCTCTCTCCTCTTATTAGCTGACTGTGGCAAAGAGTAATTCACTGTCACCTTGTCCCTCCAGGGACCTTATGAGGGGTGCTTTTGTCCCCCTATTTCTTTACCCTTCTGCAATCCTAACTATTTTGCAACTTAAGGTCTGTGGGCTAAAGGGGACCCTTGAAGTATCCCAAAATCTTGGGACTAGAAGTCCCAAGTGTTCAGTCAGTGTATCATATATGTTTTAATATTTTAAGGGAAATAAAAAAATTTTTCTTCATCTATTCTGCTCTGGGTCACAGCCTCTCTGCACTTTGTTTAGATAATTTTGCTATTGGTAAAGAAATGTATCATGTAACAAACAACTCTGGTGAAAAGACTCCGAACTTACTTAGCTTTCCTGCTGTTTTTTTTTTTTCCCCCTGTAATTATTTAGTCAGGTCTGACTCTTTATGTGATCCCATTTGGATGATTTGGGGTTTTCTTGGCAATTGTACTAGAATGGTTTACCATTTTCTTCTTGCTCTGTGGATGGCAAAACTGATGCAAACATGGTTAAGGGATTTTAATGTATCTTTAAGATATTACTACTTTCTACACATAGTCTCCTTATACATACGTGTATCACGTATTCATTCAAATTTTAACTGGAGTGCAAACATTTATATTTATCCCCATTCAAATTTACCTTGTCAAAGCTAGTTCATTGTTTAAAACTGTGGAGATCACTCTGGATCTTGATTTTGGCCTCATTCTCTTAAGGCTCCATCTTCACTATGGGTAAGTAGTATCCATATTAATCCAAATCTTTGGGGGAAAATGTTGGAACATTATCGGATGAAGATAGTTCTATGTTATGGGACAGAGTCAATAAGAAAATTGTATATTGACAGTTCATACTTTTTATAAGTAAGTGGTTCATAATTTTTTTTAGTTATCATAGATATTAATTTTGATATTTTAGAAAAGGAAGAAAAAAGTGCTTATAATTAATTTTTCTTTTCCTACTTCTGAGAGCTGTTCTTTTAATATTTTGTGGTAATTATTGTCTTCTTATAGTGAGGGAATTGTTTTATTTAACAGTGGGACAAACTGTATAAGGCTATCTAAGTGTCACAGTGGATAGAGCTTTGGACCTGCATTCGGGAAGATCAGTGTCCAAATTGGGCCTCAGACACTTGCTAGCTGTGTGACTGTATATAGCTCATTTACAAACTCAGTTTGCCTTAGTTTCTTCAGCATGTGGAATGGGGATAATCATGGTACTCTCAGGGTATCTAGGTGGAGTGAGAATCAGGAAAACTCATCTTCATGAGTTTAAATCCAACTTCAGACACAATGTGATCTGGGGCAAGTCACTTAACCCTGTTTGCCTCAGTTCCTCATTTATAAAATGAATTTGAGAAGGAATGACAAAAACATTTTTACCAAGAAAACTCAAAATGAGTTTTAGAATCAGACATGACTGAACAATAGCAATAACCTAGGATTATTGTGAAGATAAAATGAGTTAATGTTTGTAAAGCTCTTAGTATAATGACTCTCACATAGACACTATATAAATGTTAGCTAATATTATTATCATTTATTGCAGTTACTGCTAGTCCTAGTACTACATCTTATTAGCTGTTGTTAGAATCTGGGAGGGAATAAATATTTATTAAGTACCAAGTATGTGTCAGGCAGAGAGCTAAATTTGTTTTTTTAGTTTAAGATCCTTTAATTTTCAAGCATCTTTGAACATTATGAATTTAAAACCATTTATCCATCTTTGGCATCTAGCATATGACATAGCTGTTATAGTGTGTAAGGAACATGAAACTAATGAACTTTTTAAAAAAGTATACCCATGGATTCTCCTATGTTATAAGTTACAAGAATCCTAGTATTTTAGATTTAGCTTTAGAGACCATCTAGTCCGAAATCCTAGTTTTCAGACTAGGAAACTGAGAATTTAGGTCTGATAAAAAGATCTGTCCAAGGCCATACCGATAGTAAGTGTTAGATGAGATGCAAACCCAGATCTGCAGATTCCATAGGCATATCCTTTGTAATATTTTCTAATACTCTAGTAATTCCATGGTTTACTTTTTAATTCTCTTTTTATATTTAAAAACATCAAAAACTAAAGGGGAAAATAAGTTTTTGCCATGAAAATGGAATGCACAGAGATTCACACACATATATGTACATATTATTAAATACAGGCTTCTTAATAATCCTGTTGTTAGCCTTTAATCCTGTAAGCCTTTATCCAGGGTTTTATGTACATGACCAGCATAACTCAGAGTCTACTTAGACCATCATTAGAGAATAGCAATCTCATGATCATCCATTGTAAACAAAAGGATCATTAAAGTGGTTTTTTTCTTTTTAAAAATGTTTTTTTTCTTTCTTTTAAGTTTTTTTTTAAAGGGGGGGAATAGTGAACTAATTTCAAGGGGATAAAGAGAACTGAAGGATTCTAAAAATGAAAGGAAGATTTGCTGGCTTGAGGCACTCACTGGTTTATAGGAATCAAATGGAATTAGTAAGTGAACTAGTGGACACCATGTAATAAAGGTCATGTACTTAATTATGTTTCCTTTCTCCATTGTGAAAGTTTCATTACATCACCCTCTTTCTCATACAAACATAATAAGAGGAGAATATACAGAATGACATTGAAGATATTCATAATTTGGCAGAGAAAATATTATTAAAGAAAAAATTTAAATGTGCTAAGAAAATGTGGGTCCACATGACCTTTGACTTCTGACTTCCTAAGCGACAAAAAGGTCAACTAAAATTGATCTTTTAACTTTGTCACAAAGATTTCATTTGGAGTATATTTGGGGGGGGTGGAGGAATTGGAATATTTTAAGATTTTATCAAATTTTCACATTGTTAAAGTACATTTAAAGTTCTTTATTATTAAAGTGTATTTTAAGAGTAAGTTTAATGTTTACATTTTTGTAAATATCTCACAGTGAAGGAGAATTTATATAGGCACAATCATCACAATATATAGCGCATGTTAAACTCTCCTTTTCTAATCCACACAGAGTAGAGCAAGCAACACATCACCTAAATTGTTCAAGAGGGAGAAAATTTATAGTATCCTTGCATGTTTTGAGAGGGTCCAGATTACTCAAAATTTGGTTTATAAGGAGAACAGTTCTCTATTTTACAACTTGTCTTCTCACTTTTGGATTAAATAACCAAAATATGTTATAATATGCTTTCTAACAATCAGTAGAACACAATATAATTAGTCTTATAAAGAATATCTTATTTATATACATCTCTCTCCCTATCTATATCTATATCTGTCTTACATATATATATATATATGTATGTATGTATGTGTGTTACATATATATATTTACATATATATATTACATATATATATATATATGTAACACACATACATACGCACATATACACACACCTGCTTATAGACAGGTACACAAAGACACCCTCACACCCCAAATAGGATCACCAAAATTTGGACATGAGTCAAAATGACCAAACATCACGTTGAATTCCTTGATCAGTATGTAAATCCAGATCCTTTTAGCCTTGGTGTATGTATGCCATTTAAAACATATGGTAGTCAATTCTGAACTTAATAACATAACACTGAGGACACTGAATTGTAAGCAATAGTGTATCCTTGGCTATGTTTAATGGTATATAAGTGGACACAATTCATGAAAAGTATAACTAAAACCAAAAAAAATCCTTGTGAAAATGAATCAGCTTTTAACTTCATATTAAATCATTCTGTTCTAAAAGACTGAAAACTATAATCAAGTTCTTTCTATGTAATTTACCATAGATTACTATTTTAAGAGAATAACATGCTTTGTTTAAAAAGCTTTTATACTATTGGCTTAAGGTGTTCCTTCCCCCATTTGAATTAAACCTTTCAACTTGCTGTTAGATGCTCTAAGCTTTTAACCTATAAATTTTTACAATGAAATCATAATGAATGTTGAAACTGGTGTAGATTATTCAAAATAGGATTAAATTAGCTTTTTTGTCTGCTTGTCTTGCCCTCCAGAAAAAGAAAAGAAAGCTTTTACTTTTGTTCAAAGATGGATATTTTATCCAGCGTTTTATATTCTATTCTGTAGAGGTAATCTTTCTTTGGCATACTTGGTTTAATATTTACATTATAGGTTAATTGCTGTTTTGATGGCAAAATATGAGTGAATGTGCCAGAAATAACATTAATAGCAATGTTTCTTATGCCATTATTTGTGATAAATAGTAATAGTTAACATTTATTACTGCTTTAAGTTTTTCAAAGTGTTTTATACGTATATAATGACTTTTGAAATTCATCATGAGTAGGATAAATCAAAGGGTACTTATCAAGTGCCTACTATGTGCCAGGTGCTATGCTTAGCACTGAGAATACAAAGAAAGGAATTCACATGGAGGTTGGTATTATAATTATCTATTTTACAGATGAGGAAATCAAGACTGAGTGTCCACAGGCAGGATTTGAATGCAGGTCTTATTATTTTCAAATACAGCGTTTTATCGATTATACTACCTAAATGACTCAATAATCCTATTGTTACAGCCAAATTTGACTTTATCATCTGTCCTTACAGATTTTGATTAATATTTTGTTTAACTCCCCAATAAAAGTAAATTAGGTATTTTGATTTCAGGACTACAAAATGTTGTGATCTTAATAATATTCTTCATCTTGTTTACTTTACAAAAGTAAAATCTTTGAGAATTGGCACTATGTGGGAAAATTAAAAGCATCAAAATTTCCCAAATGTCATCCAGCTTATTTCCGGCTTCTTCTTTGGGCTCAACTTTGGACAATTTCTGTCCTGGTTAGATGTGTTCAATGGTATATCTCTTACATAACAATAGCAACCACTTTTGGCAAGCAAAAATCTCTCTGCTTTATATTGTCCTTGATGTATGCCCTTGATAAGGGGGTTGTTAAATCGAGAATTTCTGTTATATCTTTCGAAGAATCTTGAATGATTTTGAGGTATAGTTATAAGACATAAAGTGGAAAAAGAAACAAAGATCAGATTTTCAGATACCAGCAGCATATGCTAGTATTGCTTTATGTCAGGAAATACTGCAACAGTCTCTGGAGAATTATAAAGGAACATAATATACAGGTCACTGAAGATGCATCTGGCAAGTGGGAGCAAGCTGGAGTAGGATAATCATTGAGAAGCTATAAAGAAGAAGGAGAGTAAAAGATGTCATCAGGGAAACATGATAGGAAGAGAAAATGAATTGATCACTTGTAGACAATAAGGGATAATGGGACTGGAAGACTTCCATTGGTATTTTAGCAGTATTAGGAGAATACAAGGTCTCTATTCCATTCTGAGTGGACTTTTCCTTCCTTCCTCCCTCCCTCTCTTCCTCTGTCTCTTCCTCCTTTTCTACTTTATTCTTTCCCTCCATTACTCTTTCTCTCCTTCATTCCCTTCTCTCCTTTTCTCCCTACCTCTCTCTTTCTTTCCCTCTTTCCTGCTCTTCCTTCCTTCATCTTATGGAAATACACCAAAAAAAGGATTCTGACAGGATAGTCATAGGTATCAGGTGATGGAACATCCATATCTACTTTCAGATTTATTTAGCTGGTAAATACATACACATGCATGCAAACATATGTGTACATATACACATGAATATGTAAACACATGCATATTTATACACATCTATGCTTACATGTATGTAATGGTATATATTAAAATAGCACTGTGATGTAATAATTTGTATATGTACATATATAATACATAAGTAGATAACAGATTATATAATACAAATTCATATTTACATGCATATTATATATAATATAAAATTTGTGGAAACACTTCTATGTTAATACAATATAATAGTGTATTGTATGTTGCATATATATATACACGCATATACAAATGTCTAAAATAACATTTAATTTAAAAATATAATATAATATATATTAATATGCTATAGCTATATACACATGTATATTAATATATTATATATACATATATATTAATATGTTATAGCTATATATGTATATATACATAAATAAATATATATTGCTAATATTGAGTCTTTTTTAATTATGATCAATTCTCTGGGACACAATTTGGGATTTTCTTGGCAGAGATACTGGAGTAGTTTACCATTTTCTTCTCCAGCTCATTGTACAGATAAGAAAATAAAAGCAAACAGGGTTAAATGACTTTCTAGGTTAGAAAAGGCCAGATTTGAACTCAGAAAGATGTCTTCCTAATTCCAAGCCTGAAATTCTATCCTCTGTGTTAACTAGCTGCCCAAAGTTAATATATAAATATAGAGAGCTGCAATTCTTTTTTTTAAGAATGTAAGATCTTTATCTTTTAATTTTAATAGTAATTTATTTTACCAAATACATACAAAGATAATTTTAAGTTTTCACCTTTGGAAAACCTTGTGTTCCAAATTTTTTCTCCCTCTCACTACCCCTTTCTCTTTCCCAAGAACAAGCAATCCAATTCAGGTTAAACATGTGCAATTCTTCTAAATATATTTCCCTATTCCATTATGCTGTGTAAGAAAAATCATATTAAAAGGGGTAAAAAAGAGAGGGAAAGTAAGTAGCAAACAACAACAAAAAGTGAAAATTATATGCTTCAATCCACATTCATTCTCTGTAGTTCTCTCTCTTTCTGGATACAGATGGTACTTTCCATCATAAGTCTACTGAAAATGCTTTGAATCCCCTCCTTGTTGAAAAGATCCAGGTCCATCATGGCTGATCATCACATAATCTTGTCATTGATGTCTACAATGTTCTCTTGGTTCTACTCGCTTCATTCAGCATCAGTTCATAAAAGTCTTTTCAGGCTTTTCTGATATCAATTTGCTTGTCATTCTTTTTTTTTTTAATAGTTTTTATTTACAGATATTTGCATGGGTAATTTTACAACACTGACAATTGCCAAACCTTTTGTTCCAATTTTCCCCTACTCCCCCCCCCCAGATGGCAGGTTGACCAATACATGTTAAATATGTTAGAGTATAAATTAAATACAATATATGTATACATGACCAAACAGTTGTTTAACTGAACAAAAAGAAGTGGGCTTTGAAATAGTGTACATTTAGCCTGTGAAGGAAATCCAAAATGTAGGTGTACAAAATTAGAGGGATTGGGAATTCTATGTAGTGGTTTATAGTCATTTCCCAGAGTTCTTTCACTGGGTGTAGCTGGTTCAGTTCATTACTGCTCTATTGGAACTGGTTTGGTTCATCTCATTGTTGGAGATGGCCTTGTCCAGAATTGATCATCATTTAGTATTGTTGTTGAAGTATATAATGATCTGGTCCTGCTCATCTCACTCAGCAGCAGTGCATGTAAGTCTCTGCAGGCCTTTCTGAAACCATCCTGTTGGTCATTCCTTACAGAACAATAATATTCCATAACATTCATATTCAGCCATTGTCCAACTGATGGACTTCCATTCAATTTCTAGTTCCTTGCCACTATAAAAATGCTGCTATAAACAGTTTTGCACATGTGCATCTTTTTACCTTTTTATTAGCTGTTTTGAGATACAAACCCAATAGTGAGACTGTTGGATAAAAGCAGATAGAGTTTTATATCCCTTTAGGTATAGATCCAAATTGTTCTCTAAATTGATTGGATCAATTCATAAGTCTACCAACAATATATTAATATCCCAGCTTTCTCACATCCTCTGCAATAGTTATTATCATTGTAGCCAATCTGAGAGCTATGAAATGGTACTTAAGAATTATCTTAATTTTTATTTCTCTAATCAGTTATGATTTAGAGCATTTTTTCATATGACTAGAAAAGGCTTTATTTTCTGCATCTGAAAATTATCTGTTCATATCCTTTCACCATTATTCAATTGGGGAATGGCTTATATTCTTTTACATTTGAATAAGTTCTTTGTGTATTTTAGAAATAAGGCCTTTATCAGAAATATTGGATATAAAATTTTTACCAATTTTCTGTTTGCCTTCTAATCTTGGCTGCATTAGTTTTGTTTGTACCAAGCCTTTTTAATTTAATGTAATCAAAATTATTCATTTTGCATTTCATAATGTTCCTCTTTGGCTATAAATTCCTTCCTTTTCCACAATTCTGAGAGGTAAATTATCCCTTGTTATTCTAATATTTTTTATACTTTCATCCTTTGAATTTAAATCATGAACCCATTTCAACCTTATCTTGGTATAAAGTGTTAGAAAATCACTGCTTTTAAAGCTATAATGAGATATGCTGTTCTACCACCACTCCATCAAGGAAAAAAAATGACAATCCTGTCTTCAAGGAATTTATAGTAGGGGTCATGATAACAATGTGAACCAAACTAAGACAAGGATTAATGTTGCATTATTTCATGAGAGTTTTCCTTTACTTTTGGAAATTCCATCTAGACACCTGCAAATAGCCTTTGGAGTTTCATACAGATCCATGGTCCTTTGCCTTATGTTCCTTTTTTAGATTAACCATCCTATTGAGACCTTTGGTGTTTTCCCTCATCTCACTTGACACCTTGTCTAGAACCAGTGGCTATTAGATGTGTTACCTTGGAAAAACAACACACAAAGGAAATCCTTTTCCATCTGCAAGAAGTCTTCCTAATATCCCCTTAATGTTAGTGCTTTCTGAGATTATTTTCATATATGATAGATGGAAATATATATATATATGTATATTTTGCATGTACCCATTTATGTACATATCATCATTCTCATTTGACAGTGAGAATCTTGAGGACAGAGACTGTTTTTGTCATTTTTTTTTTGAAGAGTAGTATCCCAGCATGTAGCCAAGTGCCTGGCAGATAATAAATATTTGTTGTGGCTGATTATTATTAACTTGGGATGCCTGATATTTTGGATCAATATTTTATGCACATAAACATAGGATGGGAATATAAACACACACACACACACACACACACACACACACACATATATATATATATATATATATATATATATATATATATATATAGCAAATATGTATATCTTTGAGAACTGATACTCTTTGGATGTACCTTAGTACATGTATGTACAAACTAAATAAATATTATGATGTAGTAATTTCACCTTTGTTGTTGTTTGCTTGTTTTTTTTTCTTTCTCATTTTTTCCCATTTTGATCTGATTTTTCTTGTGCACCATGATAAATATGAAAGTATGTTTAGAGAAATTATACATGCTTAACCTATATTGTATTACATGCTGTCCAGGGAAGATTGGTGGGGAGAGAGAGAAAAAAATTGGAACACAAGGTTTTGCAAAGGGCAGTGTTGAAAACTATCTTTGCATGTATTTTGAAAAGTAAAAAGCTATTATTATAGAAAATAAAATAAAAACAGAGTGCTTCACCCAGGGAATACATTATCTTAGCAACCTCCTATAAGTCAGTCATTCTAAACCAGTTTTTGTTTTTTTTTGTTGTTGTTTTGTTTTGGTTTGCTGATAATTAGTCAAAATCTGTCTTCTTGTAACTTCCCTCTACTGGCCTAATTTCTGCCTGGAGCAATATAGACTAAATCCACCCTTTTTTCCAAATCATGGTTCTATAAATACTTAAAAACTGATAGGATGTGTCCATAAAATCTACTATATTAATATTTTAAATACCCAATTTAAAATTATTTTTCCAAAGACAAAGTTTTTAGGCCCCTGTACATCATATTTTACTTACCCTTCCTTTAGATACGCATTACTTTGAATCTCTTAAAAGAAGGCCCATAGACCCAGAGTGTTGCAGTTGTGGGTTGACCAGCACTAAGTGCACAGTGAGATTATTTAGCTTTATCTGGACACTATAATGTTGTGAGTAAAATCTGAGGTTGCACATTTTATCAGCTAGTTCATACTGTTGGCTCATTTTAAGCTATTAAACCCCATCGTGTTAGAACAGTGGGCCAAGAACAACAAAATGAAATCCAAAAGAAAAATAATAAAATAATGACTTGATTCTAATCCAAAAGATATTTATTGCTTACTATATGAAAAATGTGCTTAGTATTAGGGATGCAAAACCAAAATAAAATATAGTCCCTGCCCTCCAGGAACATTTTACTGTGGGATGCAACATGTAAATAGATAAATAGGGATGATTTCAGGAACTTCATTTTATTGTTTAACTCGCTTATTTTATAGAAAAAAAATACATAAAAATTTGAGGAAGGAGAGTGTTAACAACTAGATCTTATAAATTTATTTGCTTAAATATGATATAAGGGAGATCTGGCTTGACAATAACTAGTAAAACAAAAAAATAGGGTTAAATGGAGTACTTACTCAATGTGGGCCCCAAAGGTAGGTGACTCTCAAGAGAATTATGTAGGTAATACATTTCTAAAAAATATAGCTATCTAATGAACTGCCTTGATACAGTGAAGGCCTCTTTGCAAATGTTTAGCAGAGGCCATCTGCGACTGGGGTCCCATGGAAAAAAAAATTCCTAACTTGGGAAGTTATTGTTTTGCTTTCCTACCTTAAGTTTGTAGGATTCTTTGTAAGTACAGAGGAAAGCCTTGAAAACTTTTTGAAGGAGAGGGTGAAAATATATTTATGCACCGTGGAGGTCCTACAGATCTGAAAGTCGGCTAGCTTTTAGTTGCTTTTCTAAATTCTTTTGTTCTGTGAAAATCATAATTTGTCTTCAGCATTTTTTCTTCTATGGCTGTAAGAACGTGCTCAAATGAGACCACTGGGAATCTTATATGCCCACATAATGAAGATTATGTATGTGTGTGTTTGTATGTGTGTGTGATTTAAAAAAAAAAAAGAGATCCACAGCTGTATTTTATAAAGTCTTTTTAGGCAAGTCCAAGAAACTGATCCTTATGGCAAGCTACTGACAACGCCAAGTTTGAAGTTACATTGGAAAGCTGCTTTGTACTTATTGAAGTTGTTATAAACAGTTTAATTGGCCTTTTTTTTTTTTTTTCTTCTTCAGAGAAAGAAAGTAAGTGTGTGTGGCCCAGCGTTGTATAGTTTGGAGAAAGACTAAATAAGATTTCTTCCAACTTTGTAAAACATGGCATCTTTGGACCAAAGCCAAGCATTGGCAGGGTTTATCCCTAAAGAATATTCTGAACAATTGAAGTATATAAACATTGGCTCTTTCAAATATATTTTGATAGCAATTCTGCTACCTCTTAATTGAAGAATATGGATTTTGCACAAAGGTTTTCATGTTTCAGATTTTAGCATAACTTGTAGTTTCCATTTATGCCCATTCATTCCTGTATACATAACCAGCCATGGAACCTTATTAGATTCATTATTTTGTGGATTATTTAAATATTAAAATGCTAAAGTTTAGTGAAATTAATATTGACTTGAGAGCTAGAAATTCCCACGTTAAATCTTGCTCTTATCACTTAAAACTATGTGACAATCTTGGGTAAAGTCCTTCACTTCTCTGGATTTTATTTTCCTCATGTGTAAAATGGGGGCCAAAAGAAGAAAGAGAATAGGTTCTTTGCTTTCTTCTGTCAATTTGATCTATAAATATGCTTATTTTTTCTAACGGTGTCCTCCATATTTGATGCACCCTAAGCCAATTAGTATGTATATTCTCATTTAAAAAAATAAATAAAAATCAGCTGCTATTGACATTTTTGTGGAGAAGGAAAGGAAAATATACTTGATTCTAACTTTGTCCCTTTGGTATGTCTAAAGAAATTACTTTTATATCTGAGAAATCTCAAAAGTCTTCTTACTTAGATTGAAAGTTACACTTTTAATGAACATTTTAATCTTTTTAAGGCATGGCTACATGGCAGTTTACAAGGGATCTGGGGATTTTGAGTGGGCTGAACAATCAATATGTGTAATAATCACCTTGATTACCAAAAGGGTTGGAATGATGATAGGGTGTATAGAGAGTATTCTCCAGAATGCTGGAGACATTGATTTCTGCCCTAATCATACATCATCTTGAGTATTGTATTTATTTGATGCCATATTTTAAGAATATCATCATGCTAGTGAGTATCCAAGAAGACAAGATGATGATGGTGGGAGATCTGGACTCAGTTGTAAGAACGTTAAAGATTTAACATAAAAAGGGATGGGGGAGCATGGCAATGATGTTCAAGTATTTGAATGCTTGTCATGTGGAAGAAAGATTAGGCTTAATTTTCTTGGCCACAGCAAATATCCCTGTGAGCAGTGGGTAAATGTAGCAAAAAAACAGATTTAAGGTAGATGTAAAGGGAAAAAAAATCCAACAATTAACAGTGTTTTCCAAGAATAGTCTGGGCTTTTCCATTTCTCTATTATAGGTTCTTGGGGATATTGAAGAGATTTATGATCAGGGAAAGATAGGATAAGGAGCTAATAATAAGATCCCTTCCAAATCTAAGATTCTATAAATGTATTTTTAAAGATATTTATATGTACATTTATAGCACTTGAAATGACAGTGAGTTCTTAATTCTGGGATTTGGGAGCACTTGATGAGTTAAAAAAAAAGTAACCCTGTGCAGTTTATGTTACAAAATAACCTTTTAATTTGGGACTTAGAATTTATGAAATCTTCTTTTCCCATTTTCTGAGGATGCATAAAAAGATGATCTGTAAATTTCATGTTTTTGTATTATTTAATAGTAAGATTCCTTTCATTGTGTAGCAGAAAATGACAAAAAAGAGAAACAATTTTAAAGTAGCTATTCTTCATAGATTTGTACCAGCAAGAAATTTTAAGAATCATTTGAGCAGAGCAATTAAAAATGAACTTGAGTCTTAGTCTTTTTGGCACTGTGTCAATTCTAAATAGAATTCAAAGTTATTTTGTCTTGCAACTCCCAAAAAATATGTATTATTTGATTATTCAGCTTGTCCTCAATAACAATGAAGATATTTTTTTTCTCCTGTAACTTTAGTAACAATGAAAAACTAAGCATAATCGGTCCTTAAAATTTAGCTAGGCTTCTCTTTTTAGTAAGAAAAAAAATTAGTTTAAACCAAATTTTGTTCTTATAAATGCTTATATTGCTATGTTTTATTTTAAAATTAACTTCATTTAAAAAAACATGTTCTCTTTTTATTCGATCAATACACATTATCCATTCCTTTTCTGTGAGCATATATTCCATGGCTCTGAAATGGGCTTTTTTTTCTTTCTCTTGTATTTCTTTACCTTCTTTCCCAGTGGTCCCCCCATTTATAAAGTTTTAAATTATCTTCTCTATGCAGATGATTCTTAGAGCTACATATTCATTTTAAATTTCCCAAGCTTAAGCTCTACATTGCTGTGAATTTATTGTTTGTTTTTGTCTCATATTGGATATTTGTTAGATACCTCAGCCTCCACATGGCCAAATTATAATTCATTTCCTCAAAAATCAATCCTTCTTTTCAACTTCCTAATATTTTTCTTAAGGGTACTATCATCCTTCTACTGAACCAGATCTATGACCTTGGTGTTTTTCTTGAATCTTCACTTACTTTCTCACTGCCCATCTCTGATTAGTTGCTAAGCATTGTCAGTTCTAATTGCACAGTATCTCTTATATCGGTCCCTTTGTCCCCTTATCTCCACTACCCTTTTTCTAGTTCAAACATTAATTACCACCTTTCACTTGGACTTTTATAATGGACTCCTAATCGGGTTCCCTTCCCCGGTTTTCTCCCCTTTGCTATCTATTTTTCATACAACTGTCAAAGTGATGCTCATTCCTAAAGTATATGTCACTTCCTACAGATTTTTTACTTTCCATATTATCATTCTTTATGTAATCTATTCTAGCCATTCTGAGCTCTTTTTGTTCCAGTGTATGACATTATGTCCCCCAGGTCTTTAAATGATAGAATGCATTCTCATCTCACCTCCATTATTTGTAATGTGCCTTTGCTTTAGTGTTACTTCTTTAGTTAAGGCTTTATAGGTCTTTCCTGACTCCATCAGTTATTGCCCTTTCCCCCCTTCCCAATGCTTTGTATGGACATATGTATTCACATTGTTTCCCCTGATTAAAATATCACCTTCTTGAGATCAAGGATTTTTATTTTGTCTTTATTTCCCCAGTTTTATCATCAGGTGCATAATTAATACATATTTGTTGATTTAGGGACATAAACACATAATTTTTGCCTACATATTTCTTTTTTTTCCTTTTTTAAAATTTTATAATTATAATTTTTGACAGTATATATGCATGAGTAATTTTCTTTTATAACATTATCCCTTGTATTCATTTTTCCAAATTATCCCCCCCTCCCTCTATTCCCTCCCCTAGATGACAGGCAATCCCATACATTTTACATGTGTTACAATGTAACCTAGATACAATATATGTGTGTAAATACCATTTTCTTGTTGCACATTAATTATTAGCTTCCGAAGGTGTAAGTAACCTGGGTAGATAGACAGTAGTGCTAACAATTTACATTCACTTCCCAGTGTTCCTTCTCTGGGTGTAGTTATTTCTGTCCATCATTGATCAACTGGAAGTGAGTTGGATCTTCTTTATGTTGAAGATTTCCACTTCCATCAGATTACATCCTCATACAGTATTGTTGTTGAAGTGTACAGTGATCTTCTGGTTCTGCTCATTTCACTCAGCATCAGTTGATTTAAGTCTCTCCAGGCCTCTCTGTATTCCTCCTGCTGGTCATTTCTCACAGAACAATAATATTCCATAGCCTTCATATACCATAATTTACCCAACCATTCTCCAATTGATGGAGATCCATTCAACTTCCAGGTTCTAGCCACTATGAAAAGAGCTGCCACAAACATTTTGGCACATACAGGTCCCTTTCCGCTCTTTAGTATTTCTTTGGGATATAAGCCCAATAGCAGCGATGCTGGATCAAAGGGTATGCACACTTCGATAACTTTTTGGGCATAGTTCCAAATTTTTGCCTACATATTTCTACCAGCCCATTAAAAAATCTCTCTCTGGGATCATTGCTGACTTCCTAATTGCGAAATCTTAGTCCTCATCCTCTTTGACTTTTTTATGCATTTCACTTTTTTTTTTAAATACATCTATCTCCTTTATGCTCCTCACTCTTGGTTTCTTGATGTTGTACTACTTTGGCATTCCTCTGACTACTTTGACCATTAATTTTTCTATCTTCTTTCCTGATTTCTCTTTCTGTCCTCTAAGTCAAGAGTTTATAAGTTAGGCTCCATAAACTTGTTTAAAAAAATTGATGGTTCCTTTTTCCATCAGTTCTTCCCATGGAAGGATTGCTATTTCTTTGCTGCTTTTGCTTGCTCTCTGACCCCCTCATGAAGCAAGAGGAGGTCCAGTAAGTTCATCCTACACTAGTTAGATATGTCAAGAGCAAGAGCCACTGGTGTAAACCAAGAGACATGGACAACAGAGTATGAAAATGATTCAATGGCCAGATCTTGAAGACCAATATTGACTATGAAAGAAATAAGTAGATAAAATAAATATTACCAAATGGATTCAGAAAGTTTTTGGTGCATGAGATTGAAGACTTAGAAGTGCTCTGGGTGGGCAGCTGAGATTGTTCACAGTATTTCCTCTAAGAATTGGAAAATCATTGTGGAGAGAGCAGCTCAGCTAGTTATCAAGATCACCAATCTAAATGCTGGACTGAGAAGTGAAGAAAATGAGTAAAAAGCTTTACATATTTTTATTGGTTTTCAATAAACAACCTACCAAAAAAAAGTGATAACTGGACTTCTCTATAAGTGATTTTCTTTGTAGTCTTGTGTGTTTTCAGTGCATTTAAAAACATTATGTTGAGAAGGAATCTTTATATTTCACCAGGTTGAAAAAACATGTACATGAAGCACAAAAAGGATTAAGAACTTTTGCTCTAATAGATATTGTCCCCAAATTTTTGTTTTCAACCTTCTTTTATTTATACTTTAATGATATCTGATATCTTCTTTTAACTGCTTCAGCTGTCATTTCTAGCTAAAAGATCCCCTAATGTTTTCAGCCCTAATCACTTAGCCATGAACTTCAGACCCCTACTTCAAATGGCTGATATATGCTTACCCTTTGAATACAATGTCACCATAAATCTGACATATTTTTATCTGCCACTTCAAGAAGCCAGCTCAGTGGCCATATCTAGAAAAATGTCTTGGCAGATGGGCTGAACCAGGTTGGAAATAACTGACGGTCCTCAAATCTAGTAGTGAATAAGGACTATCTACCCCAACCATGTCAATACCTCCGCCAGTGGAATGGGTAGAGGAGAACAATTTATTCTAGTAGCCATGAAGGCAGCTGAAGCAGGCACTTGGAGCTTGGTCAGACATCAAAGGCTCCAAGGTCATCCAATGCATCCTGGACCATCGCCAGTCTTTTTGATTTTTGTCTTGCCACTGCACTTTGATGATGCATGTAAATAATTCTTTGATTAGTGGTCATGTTTCCAGACCATCTGTCACTAGACATCAGTTAATGTACATCCAGGAGAAACAAAGCCATTTCAATAGTTTCCTAAGTTAAATATAATTGAGAAGGTAAATCTGATGAAAAATACTTCACGAAGCAGCTTTGTTTTATAGTTCAATAAAAATGTCTTTAGAATTAGCAGATTGATCCAGATATCTTATATCACTGTTCACCTAAATTAGGGGAGATATAATTAAGAGTTGATTATATGTGGCTAGTTTAAGATGTATAGAGCACAGTTGCATAAAAATTTGAAGAAATAACCCTGTCTCTTAACATTTTCCTTCCCATAAGGCAAATAACAATGAAGCCAGAAACATTTATATCATAAAAAGTGTGCCTCTAGCTTACATAGGAGCCCTGTGTGTGATGCAGATTTGTTTGAGAGAGTTTTAGTATGCTGACACTTTGATTACTCCTCACCTAGCATACAATATCAAGGGACTTATTCTGTAACGTTTTTGGCCTTCCCCTTTATCATAATTGTGGAGTGTCACATATTTCTGATGGAGATAGATTTAGAACAATTGTTGATTGGAAGCTCTTGACAAAAAAAAACAGGGAATTCGAACAACAGACTGTGCCTTGAAATTCAGCAATGTACATCACTCATCTATCATAATTTAACAAATGGAAAAGATCAAGACAAGCTGCCATCCATCATATCTATTTAACTGCACTCCAGAGTGAATTAGATTGTATTTAACAACTTTTATCTTGCACGATTTACAGACTCATACAAAGAAAAGCACTTTTTCTCCATCAAGTTATTGGTTTCTGTTTATTGGTTTATGATTTTGAAACCTGTTCAAAAATGTTCTATTCTCAGTAAATATTCTTCAAAGTCTTTATTGTCTATTAATTCTATCCCTCCTGATCTAGTCTTTAATATTTAGAGCAGGTAGCTATATAACAATAAAAACAATACTTTATTAATCTATTGGGATATCATAAGAGTAGTGTATAAAATATTAGATTGTTCCATTGAATATATAAATTTTCATATTTAAAATAATCTTATTTTATTACAGATAATATTCAGCAGATCCTGGTAGAGTATATTGTCAATTCTTTCCTGCAACAGCCACACATTAAAAGTGAAATGTATGTATATATATATATATATATATATATATATATGTGTGTATATATATATATATATATATATATATACACATATATATATATATATATATATATATATATATATATATATATATATATATATGTGTGTGTGTGTGTGTGTGTGTGTGTGTGTGTGTGTGTGTGTGTGTGCATATACATGGAGTACTTTCACAAAATCATGACGTGTTATAGTTGGAAGGTTACTTGGAGTTTAGCAAATCTAATTTCTGCATTTTACGCATAAAGAAATTAGGTCTGAGAGAGATTAAATATTTCTCTTAAAAAGCATGGCTAGTTAGTGATAGAGCAGGAACTGAGACCAGGTTTTCATATTTCCAGAACCTTGTTCCTTCTACTTTACCTATCTTCGGTATGAAGAATGCCTTTTACTATTGATCCTAAATAGTTTTATTAGTATCACTAAATTTAAAGAAGAAAGGACCTTATTGATCACCTCATTTAATTGCTGCTTTTTAGGAAGAAAAAAAAAAAAGAACAGAAAACGGAGGGCTACAGAGGTGAAGTGACACAAAAATACAGGTCTGACCTCATTCCAAATTTGATATAGCTAACTAAGTCTCTCCATGATACCACATTTCTTTTACATTCAAATTATTTTCCTTTTCTCTTGAGAACTAGGGGATAAGGTGAAAGTGATCAAAACTGTACTGCAAACTTCTTCAGAGTAGGGACTTTCTTTTTATCCCTTTTCTTTTTGTCCCTAGCACTTAGTACAGAACTTAGCCTATTTTCAGTTGTGTCTGACTCTTCATGACCCCATTTAGGATTTTTTTTTTTTTTTTGCAAAGATATTGGAGGGTTTTTTTTTCGCCACTTCCTTTTCCAGCTCATTTTACAGATGAGGAAAGTAAGGTAGACTTGCCCGGGGTCACACAGCTAATAAATGTCTGAGGCCAGATTTGAGCTCAGAAGAGTCTTTCTGACACCAGATCTGAGAGAGCTTGGCATGTAGAAGGTTCTTGATAAATGCTGGCCTATTGGCTGATCAAAATGAGGAATATCGTTTCTGATTATTCAAGTTGTTCATTTTCTTTCAGTACAAAATTTACAAAGAGAAGACTAAGACTATAAATTACTTTTTTCTTTACAAATCTGCCTACATATGTATTTCATATCAACTCATTTGTGGCTACTAAGTTGCTGAAAATTTATATATTTTGTCTTTTAGAGTTGATATGCGTGACTCTCATGGATAACGGTATGAAGTGCTGGACTTAGAAGGAAAAAAAAAGCAAGATAGATGATTATAGATTACTTGCAAAAGGAAAGATCATAATCATGTATATATTATATTTTCTCTTATTGATGACTTAAAATTGCAGTTTCCTTGATAATGGTCCTGAAGTCAGGAAAAGGAGTTCAAATTTGTCTTCAGAAATCTTACCAGTTGTGTGGTCAGGTCACTTAACCTTTGTCTCAGTTTTCTGATCTACAAAATGGGGTTAGTAACAGCACTCATGTCCCACAGTTGTTAAGAATATCAAGTAAAATAACTTTAAAACTCTTAGCCCAAAAAAGCCCCCAAAACAAAAACAAAAAAACAAACAAACAAAATAACTCTTAGTCCAATACTTGAATGGAATGAGAACTATATAAATATCATCACTCTCTTCATAATGATAATAATTAAACATATATGAATGTTAATCATTACCATTGTGAAAATTATGATGATAATGATGGGGATGATGGTACAAATATCAAGCAATGGGATGCAAAACCTGTATTTTTTATATTAATAATATAGGATGGATAAATGCATACTTCACACTGGAACCAGCTTCAGCAAACCTCGTACCAGAGGTGTTAAATGATAGGGGAAAAGACTAAGTTTCCTTCCAATTCCTTATTATGGCCAGGTCTCAGAAGCCCCAACATGGAAAGGCAGAGAATAAGTAAAGGAAATCAACTAATGGAGCAATGACAACAAGTAAACATGGTTTTACCATATTTTAGATCAGTCAATGGATAGAGTTCTGACAAAGTCAGCAAGATATTCATGCTCATAAATTCAAAATTGAGCAAGTCGCTTCTCCCCCTTTGCCTCCATTTCCTCATCTGTAAAATGATCTAAAGAAGGAAATAGTAAACCATTCTAGTATTTTGCCAAAAAACTCTAAATGGGCTCACTAAAAGTTGTACTCAGCTAATCATCTAAACAGTAAGTAGCCTCAGAAGAAGCAGATTTGCATCCTACGGTAATACTTAACTGCTTTGTGAACCCCAGGCAAATCATTTCATTTTTCTGGATCTTGGGTCCCTTGTCTATGAGAATGGGGAGGCTGAACTAGATGCATTCAAAATCTCTTTCATATCGGAATATTGGAATCTTCTAAGACTTTGACAATTGTGAACAATGCAATAATTCCAGGTGACTCGAGTGTGCAGATACTTCAGATTCTATCTTTACATAAAATATTTGTGTTGGGGGAATAAGCACCAACAAACAGCAGAAAAATGGGCATTTTTATTTCTTAGTGAAATACTTTGTTAGTATCATTTATCATTTAAAGGAACAACTTCTCTTGACAATTAAAGTGGGAAGTTATAAAAAAGAATTTGAATTTCACAAATACACTAATTCATAAAAGTATCACAGAAGAATTAGATAAAAATATGCTCAGAAGATCTAGAATATGTATTTTACTACATAGTCCTTTTAATCTTTATTTGGGTTAATGACAAGATATCTGTTTTTTTAGACTCTCTCTTCCCTCCCCCCGAGACATTAACTTTTCTCTGGGTCACTGTGGTCTGATCTCTTTCTATGTCTTTGTGCAATCCCTATTTCTGACTGTTAGGTCATTCCAGCCTTTTCTTGACTATTCTTACTGATGTCAGTATGTGTGAGAGAGGGAACAAGAGACCAGGTGCCAAGTATTATACTCACTTAGGATATAGAAAAGCTGGAGGATAAAGAGCACAAATAAATCATTTCATCTGTAAAATAGAATTTTTATCTGCCTAAAGATAGGGAGCTTGGCAAGACCTACTGGAGACCTAATAAATATGTTTTAAAACCTTACTAAGACCTTACATTCCTTTATTGCCTCATCACACATAAAACTTTGTGAAAAGTGTACAACTAGACCATAAAGATATATATTCCATTCCCACAAAACAAACCTCAGTCGTAAAGGTTAAATCTTTGAGCTAGTAAATGATAGAATGGGGACTGAATCTAGGTCTCCTGAGTAGCCTTAGTGTTTGACCCATCACATGAATCTGAAAAAGTTCTTCATCTTAATAGAAGGCACTCCAAGAATAACATTATGACTTAAACAAAATTTGGTAGGTATCTTCTGTTCCACAGGATCATGCTAGATATTGAAGATAGAGATTTTAAGATAAGACATTTTCTTGGTCCTCATGGAATTTGCAATTTAATAGGAGAATATGACAGATTAAAGTAAAACAAAGTACAGAAAATACTTGAGATGTTAATAAAAGGCTATGTTTAATCATATGGCTGAGAGTAGAATAACATTTCATAGAGGGGGCAATATTTAATCTTAGTTTTAAAATATTTCAATGGCAATGGGGCATCTATATTTCAAACACAGAGCATAGGAAAGCAGTGGGATTAAGATTGGAAAGTATGAGATATAAATAGACAGTTTGGTATGATACCATTTTGCTAGAACATGAAGTATTACAGCCTTCGTGGTACAATTGTAAGGAAGTTGGTAATATGTCTGTAGCATCAGATATTGGAGAGTTTTGATTTGAACTTTATTTGGGAACAATTGGAAACTTTTAAAAAGTTTTGCGAAGAAGAGTTCCATGATCAGATCTGGTCATAAGGAAGTAGAATTTGTTAGCAATATGAAAAAATGGGATTGTTCTTGGTGGAGGAGTGGTTGGAAGGGAAGGAATTGAAATGAAAAATCTAATAAGCATTATAATATTTCAAATATATGAACAGTCCCAAATCAAGAACATTCTTTTTCTTTCTAAATAGACTTGAAGAAAGGGAGTGGGACATGTAGATTTAAGTTGTGGAGCTAGTTGATAAGGATGTTAAACATTTTAATTATAATATGGGAGAAATATTATGTATATTTAGTTTTATTGCTTCTTGACAAAACTTTCCCCCTTTATGTTGATGTTAATACAGTGGGTGGGGGAGGGAGAGCAATAAGGAGATACTACCATGACATTGTCAGTTTCTTTTAAAAATAAAATCTTTAGTAACATCAGGAAAAAAAATTGTCTTCAGAAAAAAAAAATTGTCTTCTTTAAAGGTTGAATCTTTCAACACTAATTAAAATAAATTGAAAAGTTTAAATCACCGTACTAATTCTCAACTTTTACTTGTTTTTGGTGTTCATCTGTAATTTTGTATTCATCTGTCTATAGTATTATTATTTCACTCTGTTTGACCAGCCCCCTGTCCTGTTCCTATCTGACAGATCAGGTTTGCACATGAGCTTTAATGCAGATTTCTTGACATTACTTTGCCAAACTGCCTTATCTATGATCTTTGATGGGTGGGAAGGTTGTCCTAGTGCACTTTACTCTGTGATGACTATTTCAACAATAACAACAAAAACAGGAAGGCAAGGACATAATTGGAAATATTTTTTCCATGTACATATCTACTTTCACCTGGCTTTTCATAAACAACCATTCTCATCAGGCTGCTTCCAAGGATATCAAACATAAGCATCTTCCCTTGAAAGAATTCCACAAAAGTTGATCTCACCTTGAGTCACTGAACTTTTTTCTTTTTTGCTTTTTTGGAGGAGGAAAAAAAAATATTAGACACCTATTATGTGCCAGGCACTGGAGATTGAAAAACAAAAAAGAGGTATGAAAAATTGAGGGACAGGGCCCTTGAAGGTCCAGGTACCATCTTGCTTTCCAGCTTTCAGATCTTTAGACATAATCGTTTTCTCAGGGATCTCCTAATCTTCAAGTTCATCTTTTGTTTCTCATCAGTGTTTGGACCAAGCATCTCATGCATCCTCCTGTTTACTTCAGTCAGAAACTCCAAAAGATCCTGGTTAGGGTCAACCACAATAACTTCTACAGGAGTCTGGATAAATACCTGGATAAGAGTCTGAGCCATTCCCATATCACTATATCACAGAGCCTTCTGCACCTGAATAGACTCTCAGGATGTCCACCTGGTCCGGGTTTCTAGGAAAGTAATCTCTGGAGTAGACATTTTGCATGTCAGCATAGATCTGACAGATGTCTGCTTGAGAGGGGAGAGATTTAGGTCTTTGGAGCCAGTGTTGGATCTATCATCCCAGCCAAAGCAAAGCTCTAGGTCTCCTGCCCAGGTCTCTATTACCTATAGCCTATAGTAAGGGGTTAGAAATGAGAATCATTTTGATGCGATCTGTGATGTGGAGTGGTCACCAAATTATGGCAGACACCAAAAGTTGGGGTTCAGTCATGTGAAGAATTCACAATGACCATTCTCTTTGGCAAAAGATAGATTTATTTGGGGAATAGTTACAGACAAAATGAAGGGATGTAATAGATACCGGTAATGGTAAATATGAAAGAGTTGGGAAAGCTTATGAAAGACAAGTTCCTCAGTGGAACTCTCAGTTACCCAGTAGAAAGAAAGCACCCCTTGAGGTGGGAGCATGTCTTTAGCTGATTGTTTAAATCCTGAAAGGGACTTAGCTCCCTAAAAGAATTAAGTGTAAGGAGGAGAAGTGGGGTTAGGAAGCAGGGTGGAGTTAGGGGAGATACCACATAGCATGGCGGGGGGGGGGAGGAGGGGGGGAAAGGGGAAAGCAGAGTGCTGTGGCTGACTGACCAAAAGAAGGTAGCCAACTTTCTCTCTTCTTATTCCTCACCTTTTTGCCTTTATTAATGTGCCTCATTACCTGAACTGTTTTCCCTTCTGCCTGTCAAAATTCTAGCTGTTCTTTAAGTCTCAGGTTGACTTGTACTTTATTATTTTAGGACTCTCAGTTCTCACATCCTTTTTTTTCCTGTTCTACATCCTCAGATAAGAAACGTTTCTTTCTGTTATTGATAACAAGGAACAATAGTTATTTTAAAATTTTGTTTCTTAAGCTTTTTAGTTTTATATCATATTTATGTAGAGATACCTATCCCTTTTATAGGTCATTCCCTTATAACAAGGATTCATAAAGAAATAAGAAGAAATAGCAATTCAAATAAACTAATCTATCAATTCTCTTTGATGGAACATTCAGTATTCCTTACTAGTAGTTTGTTACCTCTGCAGCAAAATAAGGGAAATCCATTGTTAGTTCTTCTTGAAGGCTATATTTGGTTATTGATTACTACAAGAACATGCAATTTCACCTTGGAGTGGTTGTTTACTTGTTTTCAGTCACGTCTGACTCATTTGACTCTTTGTAACTTGGTGTTTTGTTTTTGTTTTGTTTTGTTTTGTTTTGTTTTTTGGCAAAGTTAGTGGAGTGATGTACCATTTTCTTCTCCAGCTCATCTTATAGATGAGGAAACAGACTGAAGTGGTTTGCCCAGGTAGTTAAATGTCTGAGGCTATATTTGAACTCAGCTGAATTTGAGTCTTCCTGATTCCAGACCCAGAACTGTACCCATTGCACCAATTCTTAATGTATTTTTTTCCATGGGCTCACTGTAATCTACAATAATCCCTTATATTTGCAGAATATATTTTTAGTAATTGAAACTTTGTGAAAGCAATTCCACCAGTTCTACACAATATTATATATGATCATTTGTCACATTATAACTAAAAATAAATACCTTATATAATTACTATGTTTAATGTAATTTGTAATTTATGAAATTATATATTCATGTTAATTATATAATGTTATATATCATGTTAATTTTAACTCCAAAGCATTTTAATAATAATTATAATAATAACCATTATTATTATAATTATTAGCATGAGGTAAATATAGAACTTCAAAGTTTTCAAAGCATCTTGCTAGTATTATCTCATTTGATTTTCACAGAATATCACTGAGAGAGAGGTGCTATCATTATCACCATCTTACAGATGTGGAAACTGAGTCTTGAGAGAAGTGAATCACTCTGGCTTGCCCAGATTTATAAAGCTAGTCAGTGTCTGACACAGTATCTGAACTCAGGTCTTCTTAACTCCATCTAGAACTCTATTCACTGTGCCTTTAAGATTAAGATCTGAAATCTTAAGAAAAAAATCTATGCTCAATAAATAGCATGTCTTCTGATTGAGAAAATTATGCAGTTTCATCTTACAGAGCATTTGGTTCTGAAAGGAAATATGAATTCTTTTTAGTACAAATGAGGGAACCTTACTAGCACCACCTGAACACATTCAAAGGAAATCAGTTTCTTTGTCTTGGAATTGCTTTCATCACTTTGGCAAGGTGGAAAACTTATTACAAGTCCCAATGGAAGAAGGTCTCAAAAAGGGAAATCCCTGCCTGCTTGAATGTTTGCCCTTCTGGTTATTTATATTTGTCAAGTGCCATTGTTATGCTGATATACTGTTGTCTGCTATACCCCAGTTTTAGAAATGACATTTATTCTGTCTCGAAGGAACCCTCTGATGATCATTTCATTAACATCTTTTGCAGGGTTTGCTAGATAATGAAAGAAAAATTGTTTCTGGAGTATTGAGGTTGGGGGAAGGAATTGTCTGAAAATACATAAAATGAAATAAATGTGGATCACAATGGAGCATAAGTTCTGGGAATAAAAGGATATTGCACAATGAGTGTATCAGGTAGTTGTAAACAAAATGCAGCATGAGGTTCATGGAGGGTTAAGCATTCCTGATTGGGCTAACTGAGACAGAGAGGTAGTATGTGGAAAGGAATCTCATTTGTGGTCTACATTCATACTAATCTACTACAAGTTACTGTTCAAACTGAAGGAAAGACTTTCTTCTCAATTATGGTGAAAGAAAAATCTTGTGTACAAAAAAAAGTATGATAAAATTATCAGATGGGCCATCAGTTAAATTTTTAGTGTTAGCTAACTAATATGTTGGGCCTAGTAATATTTTCTTCTGAAAGCTTGAGGTACATTACATTACTTTTCATTCATGTATTCTTTGTGTACCCTTTAGTGAAGGTCTGCTTATGTTTTCATTCTATTAATTCTTAAGCATGAGTATTTATTTTACTCTGCAGCAAAATTGATTCTGGACACTGTGCAGGAATTCGATGGATACTTAACATCTCCTGCCTTCAAAGAGCCTACTGGCTAGTCAAAAACACTTTCATAGTCCAAAATTAAGTGATCATTTCTGAAATTACTTCTTTCTTTTTTCTTCCTAACCAGGAGCACAAAGTCTTGATATGGAAAGTAGCTAAATATAATAGACCCCCCCCACACACACTCACTTATATACTAAAGTAAAAGCTAGCAGTAAGCTAAAGTAATATTGGCATTTATTATTATTTTCATCCAGCTCAAAGGCATGCCAGACTGAACAGGTTTAATTAGCCAAAGTAGTATTCAGACTCAATTGCCAAAAATTGTCTTTCTTGATCTATTTTCTCATTTGATAGATAACAATAATTCACATCTATATAGCATTTTATAATTTACAAAAGCACTTTAAAAAATCACTGACTTCTGTGAAACATAATTATTGTTTATATTATATAGAGGAGCAAATAGAAGTTTGAAGAATCACTTGCCCAAGGTTTAAGTATTGGAGATTGGATTTGAATTCAAGCCTTCGGCTTTTCAAGTCCTATATATTTGTCCTGCCAATGATCATTTTTTATCATCTTAATTTGTTGATGTCTTTTATTTGTTTCTGAAAACATCCCATCCTTCCCCACTGGTAAGGAATTCTTTCAAAGATTTAGAAAAAGGAAAAAAGAAAAAGAACAGTTCATCAAAATCAAGCTGCACATTGACTCTGTGATAGCATATACAACACTTCATACCTATTTCCTCCCAACTTTTGCCATGCAAACAAAAAAAGAGAGATGTTGATTTCTCAATTTTTTTATGAGGCTTTTGTTGTAATTCACTCCTTTGAGTCCAATCCAACTCTTTTACTCTAATTAGTTATTTATGCAAAGATACTAGAGTGGTTTGTCATGTCCTTCTCCAGCTCATTTTATAGATGCAGAAACTGAGGCAAATAGGGTGAAGTGATTACCCCAAAGTCACACAACTAATCAGCATCTGAGTTGGATTTGAAGTCATGAAGATGTCCTAATTCTAAGCCCAGTGGTCTACCTCCTATCAGCCAGCTGTTTCCCAGGTGTCCCAGCTCAATATCAGGAAGAAAACAAGTTATAGACTGACTAATTCAGTATCAGAACAGAGGAGATGTAATGATATTTACCACTGATGTTTGTTTGCTTCCCACACTAAAGGGAGAAAAGTAACTAATTTGATTTCTTCTTAAAATCTGAAGAGTTAGAGGAGTCAAGCATGTATTAAATATATTTTTGTACCAGGTCCCATTTATCCCTAACACTTTAAAAATGAGACCTTCCTTGAGATTCTCCAGTGTATCTCCTCATGTTCTAGAAGTAACCCAGGGCTCTTGATGATTGCATCTGAGCTCTTACGTATGGGTTTAACAATGGACTATGTTGCATGAAGACAAGACAAGATCAATGGTTAGGTTTACTGCTTAGGAAAGTCATTTGATTTGGGTTTTAAAATTGAAGTATAGTTTTTGTTTTAGTTTATTATTCTTGATTTTTAGGATCTCTGTGTTCTTTCACGTGATTTATATGGGAATGTTTTGCATGACTACATGTATATAGTCTATATCAAATTGCTTGCCTTCTAAGAGATGGGAGAGATGAGGGAAGAAGAAAATTTGGACTTAATTTTTTTAAGGTTAAAGTTTAAAATTTTTGTTTTTATATAAATGAGAAAAAATAAATGAAAAAGAAAATGTATTAGGAAAAAGTGCAAATTAAAATGCCTTACCAATTAGAGCCACTCAAAATTGGAAAAGGTTACCTTGGGAATGCTTTTGACTATACCACTCCCTAATTGAAGATCTTCAAATTAAGGCTGGATGACCGTTTATCCTTCAAAGGATTTTTTAAAAATTAAAATATGACTTGAAATAAATGGCCACTGTGATTCTTTCAATTGTGAAATTGTGATTTTTGTGATCAAATATAAAACCTTAAGTACTGTTAAGCCTTAATAGGAAATTGGAGAGTTATAATTAGGATTTCATCACATGAATTAGGCATACAGATGCTATAAAAAGAAGCAGACATTTCTTTGATTCCTGATGTAATTGCTGTTTCATATATTTGACTTTTGGGGTAGACTATAACTTTCTATTAATTTTGGTGTTCAATAGTAATAAATAATAATTAAAATGAACTGTGTAGACTAGAACTTAAACATCGTTTTGTAAAAAAAGAAAAAGAACCTGTGAGTAGCGTTGTGAAAGAAACTTCAAATATGTTCCTTATTAATCCTACTCTACAAATGCTTGTGCAAACTAGATAAGGTCTCAACAAAACACAACTACTAAAGGGGATTGCATGTACCAACAGCCTAACAGCACCTGCATGACTGGAACCATATATTATTGAAGTATTAAAAAAATAGACTTAAAAAATAATGGGATCGAGACAATGTACACACTTTCTCATTACACAACAAATTGTTCCTGCCCCATTTAAGTAGCGTTCTACAGATTGCAAAATAAAGGATTTCAGTGTCCTATTCTCTTTCCCATGCTTTTTGACATTACACAAATAAGCTAAGGACATATAGTCATTTATGTCCCCATTAGGTATACGTGCTTTCATTTAAAACTGTAAACTGCTCAATACAGAATTGTTTACTATTCTCTGGAAAAAAACAGATGAAGAGAGAGCCCTTGGAGGCCAACAAAATACTGCTTTTGTTGTTTACTTACAACAAGGAATGCATTCTAAATATCAGGACTTCTCATCCCAGTTTTTAATGTGTTCTTATCTGTTAGGCTGTGTGAGTATTCTACAGCAAAACTCATCAAACAAATGGAAAAGATTACCCATGAAATCAAGCTCCCAACTTCTATTTTCTCACAATCAATGGGAAAACATCACACTTGTCTTTATAATGATATTGAGATTGACTGCTTAAATCCTTTTTAAAGCCTGAAGCCTAAAACAGGCTCTATGTGTAAGCAGCCCTTAGTGAAGCTTCTAAGAAGAGGCCAGTGATTAAATAACTGGAAGCAGCCTTGATGAAAATGGCCTACTAGGAACATATGGGTATAAAAGGAACATTTGGAGCTCAGAAAGACTGTAGGAGGAAGAGACATGTGATGCAGAATGTAAATTGATTGAAATTATTTTGTATATTTGGTCTCTTGAAAGTCAAAAAGACATGGATGTTTAAAATGAGAAACATTGAAAATGAAGATTATTTTCATTCAGCATTTTTTTTGCCGTGATGAATTTCAAAGCAAATTGTACATTGATTTTCAAAAAATGAAAGAGATTAGAGCCTGCAAATTATAGACCAGTGAGCTTGACTTAAATTCATAGGAAAATTCTGGAATAGAAAATTAAAGGTAGGATCAGTGAACCCTTAGAAAAGGAAGGAGTGATTACAAAGGACTAGGGTGTCTTCCTTAAGAACAAGTCATACCAAACTAACTTTCTTTTTCAAGGTTATTATAATTGAAAGATATTCTAGGGATATCATAATCTAGTTTGCCTAGCTTTTAGCAAAACAATTTTTGGAAGTACTTTATACTACTCTGATAGAAAAGATGGAAAGAAGTAGAATAATTAACAATAGAGTTAGATGGACACAAGCTATTTGAATTTAATGTCTAGTTGATTAGTTGCATCTGACTCTTCATGACTCCATTTAGGGATTTCTTGGCAAAGATACTGCAAGGTTTTAACATTTTCTTTCTCCATCTTATAGATGAGGAAACAGAGATAGACAGGGTTAGGTGACATACTCTGAAGGTCATACAGCTAATGAGGGCCTGAGACCAAATCTATCTCCAAGGTTGGTTCTCTATCCATTGAACCACAGAAGTATTTGGATGGCCAGGCTCAAAGTGCATCCCAGTGATCACCGGTTAGTCTTCTCAGACTTAACATTTTAATCAGTGACTTAGATAAATGCACGTATGGCATACTCCTGAAATTTCCAAATTATACAAAGTTATATGATGTGAAGGGATAGTTACATATTGTATGATATTTAAGAGTATTATAAGTTATTGAGTTGAATCTAATGAGATGAAATTCAATTGCATTCAGTTCTGCAATGCCACAGTCTCAGCAGAACATGTATGAGCTGAAGAATGTCAGGAAGATGACAACTGGTATAGTGAAGGGCTTTGAATCTATGTCATATAAGGACTGATGGAAATTATTGGGAAAGAAGGCTCGGCAAGGAGTCCTTTGAAGGATTCCCATGGTGAAAGAGAATTTAGACTTATTCTGTTTGTCCCCAGAGGGCAGAATGAGGAGAACTGGTTGGATATTGCAAAGAAGCCAATTTAGGCTTGAGGTTAGGGAACATTTTTGGAAAGTGTAGAGTTTACCCAAAGAAGTGTGGACTGCCTTGGAAGCCGGTGGATTTGCCCACGTTGGGAGTCTAAAAGCAAAAGCTGGAAGCCACTGGTTGGGTATGTTATAGAGGGAATTCCTTTTTCCATTAAGATGAATTATATGGTTGTTGAGGACTATTCTAACTCTATAATACCTTTATATCTTACTTTCATTCATTTCAATTTAGCATATATTTATTAAGAATCTGCTAAGTGTTGGACTAACCATTCATTGTATATGCTATTTATTAAGGAACTATGTTATTATTAAGAACAGGAGAAAATAATGCGATAATAATGCAAAACAATAAATAATAATACACACATAGACACATTTAGATATATCCATGATATTATTAATAATGAAATTTTTTTCTGGTGATTTTATAGTACTTACAATATCTTATTTCTGTTCTTTTCTTAATTAAATAATTTAGTTTTGTGAGATTTTTTTCCCCTTAGTTCTCTTCCTATATCTTATATCTGCCTGGTAATACCGTCAAAGTATCCTATTTTCCTTGTGGGCAATATGTATTTCATTCTATCTTTGTATCTCCAGTGTTTAGTATATATAAATTTAATGCATTAAATATAAAGATATAGATATAGATTCAATTGAATTAGATTATTAGTCAATAGGCAAAAGACTTGTAGTTGCCTGTTTAGCATATGTGCTATTACTGTCCAGAACAAAGTGTATAAGAATCAATCCTTTGATATAAGGAGTAAACTCTCAGGAGTTGAAATACAGGACTTAAATGTGGAGGGGCATTTAGAGAGGATCTGGTTCATCTCCCTCATTTTATAAATGAATTGAGAGAAATTCAGATAATGAGCAGCATTTGTAGCTTTATGTTCGAAAAGTTGTTGTTCAGTCATGTGTGACTCTTTGTGACCCCATTTAGGGTTTTCTTGGCAGAAATACTAGAGTGATTTGGGAAGAGTTTTCACTTAATAGCGGCAACTGATTTGGAATGTTGTGTTTCAACTTATAAAACCTGAATTAAGAAATAAAAGTGTTCTTTTGGTAGTAGAGTCCAAATATTCAGCGGAGTGACTGCTGTTTAAAAATAAATAAAAATGAACATACTGAACAGTATAGAATTAACAACACTATAATCTTTGCTAGCTAAATTCCTAGGAGGAAGTGGTCTCTCTCTATCCCTGCCCCCATTTCAGAACCAAATTAGCTAATGACGGTATTACCGCCCACTGTTTTTTTGGCAGGGTTGCTGCAAGAGTATTAGGATGTTAACACCATTCCCTTTCCCTTTCTTCCCCCATGCTATTTTGACAGGAGGTTGGCTTTTTAGATAGTAATTGGTCATTAATCCCCCTCTGTAATTGTGAGCCTGATCTTCTAATATACTTTAGGATACCCAAAGATGTGAGCTAATAACACTTTTATTTTAACTGAGATCATACTTTTTTGTTTTCCTGTGGCCATGTGGAAAATGCCTGCCTTGACTGTTGTAGGGCTCAAATGCACATTTAAGTATAATTACAGCCTGACCCCATTTGCTTGGAATAGTTGCAACCCTTGTAATGAGTGATGAACAAATTATTCTATAGTATGGCAAGATCAAGGAAACACAGCTTTCTTGCGGATTAATTTAGTATGGTAATTGTGTTTAAAAAGGGATATCTCTGTAAAATTTCTATATAGCAACAATTGTGTTTATAGTAAAATGGCCTGTCTGCCTGAAATCTGACATCTCTCGTCTAGTAAAAGCATTTTAAAATGCATTTGTACCTGGTATAATGAAGATATCTAACACTTATGCTTTCAAATATATATCATCTAGTTAGAAATTCTGAAAGCTCCTGTTTAGGGGTATTCTAAGATGACTCTTATATGCCATCATAAGTATATAATTAATGTTAAAATATGACTTCTTTGACTTATTAAAATATTTATTTACTTCAAGATTAAGGACCAGTACCCTTAATAATAGAGTTGTGTCATACAATCTCCATGTACTCAATATTTCTTTTTCATTCAGCTAAGTAAACTAGAATGACAAGATAATTTTGTACTTTGATAGGATTTAAGAATCATACTGTTATCTAAGAACTGCCATATTACAAGATACCCTTAATTCCAATTAAAGTTAAGATTTTAGTTACTAAAATAACTTGTTAATTTCAAATGATTATTTTATGTCATTTAGCCTAGCAGTTTTTTATCTATCAGGTAAACAATTAACCCACCTGTTGTTTTTTTTTCCCAGCTACAAGACTCCTTAGGTTTGTCCCTTTCTTCTTATTTCTAATAGAATCACTTCCTTGGTTAGAGGTTATAGAGGAGTAAGTGAAGGACAACAATTCTATAAACATTTTTAGTTTTATAATCCATCATTAACTTTTGTAGAGTTAATACTCCTAGAAAATGTTTTAAAAGTAAAAAAAAAAAGTTAATTTTGATTCATTGAACCTATGGGAAATAGAGGGTTAGATTTCCATAACCACCAAAAACTAATCTTTCATTAGGAATTGCTAAAAATACACTTTTCTGCATATAATTATTTTTTAACAAAAATATTAATTCTGACAATGACTTCTCCTAATACAGTGACCATGAAATAACCCACAAAATGTGATACATAACTAACTTAAAATGGGTAACATGCAAAACACTTTTTCTTGCTAGCAATGCCTTTTTCTCCTGACATCTCACTTAAAGAATGATTTCAGATTATATTCACTTTTCATAATACATGAAATCTATACTACCACAAAGATTTGCTTCCTTTTTGTGGATATAATAAATCATCAATTCATTAGCACCAAAATCAAGGGCTGACAGTGGCAGAAAATATTTCAGATCCAACTTTATCTGGCACTTTTACTTTCTCCTTTCATTGCATCATTGACTTTGTAAGCTTGGGCTCAGAGCCCAAGAATTTGCACTGGGCTTTGGGGGCATAATTGTAACACAGAACTTGAATTTTAAAATCAGTGAAAATATGTAAGGAATGCACTGAGACCTTTGTAGAGTATAAAGGGAACAAGACCAGAAAGGCATCTAGTAGGCTATTAGCATTCTAAACTCATATTCGTCTCATCAGTCACAGTGACTCTAACGTGCAGATAACATTTTGGTCCTCTTCAAGAATGAAAGATACCACCCAACCAATGAACCAAGTGACTTTGATGAGCTTGGAACTGCATTAGATGACAAAAATTAAAAGGTTCCTTCTTTTAAGAATAGGAATGAGACCTTTAAGATCCCTGGTATAGGGAATTCCCTGATTAGCAAATATCCTCGATGCAATTTGAGTACCATCTCTGCAACATACAGACTCAGATTATTTCTGGAGACATTGAGAGGTTCTGTGAACAGCCCTTATCAAACTGCCAGGATGTATCAGACTTGGATCTGGAAGTGTTTCAGGCTCCAAGGCAAGCTCCATACTTATATTGCATATTGCCTCCCCCTGAACTTAACATTTTTAATGGGTAACACATATTTGCAGATAAGTGACTCCCGAAATATAAAAAAGTAAATATAAAGTAATTTTAGAGGGACCCAAGATGAGGAAATGTTCTCCTATAGAATCAACTCTTGAGCTGAGGTTTGTAGAAAGATAAGACTGCTAAGAGGTAGAGGTAAGAAGGAGAACACATTCTAAAGCCTTGTGTGGAGACAGGAGATGGATTTCATATGTAGAGAACAGCAAGCTATTTGGTTTGTTTGACCACAGAATACCCAACAAAGAGAAATGAGTTTGGAGCACCATTGTGAAAGATTTTATGTGCCAAAAAGTTTACATTTTATTTCAGAAAATTCTTGGATAGCAATACTAAAATTAAATTTTTAGGCTGTATTTCTGTTCTGTAAAAAAGACTGCCTTTTAAGAGGTAAGAATCTCAGATAGCAGTGAGGCACATTCAACCACCTTCTTGGTGCATCATAATGAGGGTTTAAAGTGAGTGAGATCTGAAAGTCATTATTTCTGATAATAGGATATCTACTTGATAAATAGAACTTTGCCTGTCCCAAGGGGAAGAGTCAGTGTTTTTAACTACATTGTCTGAAAGTTATCAGTTGAATTATAACTACATTAAAAATTTTATAAACTTCCAAGTTTTAGTGATAGCCAATATTTCCTTTATATTTTTAGCAAGACTATTAGCAGAAGCTAATGTCCTTCAGTTTTTCCTTTTTGCCTCTTATAGGTACAAAAAAAAAAAACTTGCTGCTGAAGAGGAGGATTCTAGTTCTCTTCTCCTTTTCTGTCCCAAAGGCAGATTTCTTTGATTTAGTGTGACCAGCAAAATTCGAAGCTAATACCCATCCAGCTCTTATAACTAATAATATACAATTTTCTCTTACAAATATATCATATTTTATAACTACCTGTGTTTAATGAATAGCCCTCTTTCCCCCCCTCTTTGTTTCACACAGAAGAAACTTTGAATAATGTTTAACTCATGAATGCTGCCTTAATATATAAAACAGCTCTCATGTCAGGCCCATTATAGATGTTCTATATCTTGTTATCTACTCAGCTTAATAAAATTTCCTTCCCTCTCAATGGACTCTTTACTGGTATTATCTGACCCCAACCTCAAGTTCTAAAGACTGATGACCTTTGGAGTCCCTAAAAAGATTCTATTACAGCATATAATATTATCACTAGGGTCATTTACAGCAAAATGGTTGATAGAACAAGATGGAGTCATTATAATTTGAAGTGGGGCTCTTTCTAAGGAGAGAGGATCTATGTTTTGTAGAAACATGTGAGGGAAATTCATGTTCCAATACCAGAGTGTGGGCAGGGGATATTAGGGAAAGTATGTGAGGAGGCTCACTGGAAGCTGCCCATTCTAAGGACACTTATTGAAGTCAATTTGAAGGCCCATCTGGGAAGGGAAATTTTGTCCACTTTTCCCATAATATACAACATATATATACACACATGTTTACACACATTTTTTCCTTTGGAGATAAATTTCAGAAATTAGCTTATTTTCTTGTGATTTTTTCCTTCTTCAAAAAGAGTTTCCTCATGTCCCTGTTAGAAAGGCAGTAGCCAGTTTTGACTTACACATTTTTTGGGAAAGAATGGGTTTTTTTGTATTTAGTAGATCATTTGATGAATGCTATTGGATTCAGAATCTGTTTCTAAATAACTAATCGCATTTTTCTACCTCCTTCTTAAGTAAATAATATAACTTGGGAAATTAATCACTTCAGGAATATACTAAATGATGAGGAGATAACTCTAGGGTGCTTCTAACTCCTTTCTTGATATTTGTAATGTAGTGTTGAAGTAGGATGCAATCCCTTTTATTGCTTTGTATACCTAATTGAACTTTCTTAAGGAAATAACTGGTTACTACACAATACATTCTTTGCAAGGAAGCCAAAAAAAGCTACTTCTTGCAAAACTTTGGCAGGGGTGGAGAGGGGGAAAAACTTGAGAAAGCATAAGAAGCGCTCTTTTCTTTGGTAACTTGCTCTTTAATTTATATATAGATCCATCTTTTGTTTGTTTTACCTTAAAAAGAATGAATTGTCCAAGGCAATGGTTTCCTCCTTTTCCGCTTGAGTTTAAAAACCCAAATTGAGAGTTTATAATAGTAGAGTGATTCAAGTGAGATTTTTGTTTGTATCATATAAACCATGACAATTATATAAAAAACAGACTGGCAGAATGGAAGATGTAATAAAAACATTTTTTATATTATTTCATGTGGATGCTAACATTTTTTGTGATACAAAATTACAAGATGGAATTTTGGAAAATCATTTCCTGGAAATATTTGAGAATGAGTGATAAAAATGATGCAGTGAAACTTGTTTACCTTAAGGTAGATTTTTCCTCTCAATAGTCATTGCCACTAGAAATGTATCTTAGGAACTCAGTAGTAAATCTTAACAAAGGTTCAAACTGGTATAAAATTTGTTTGAGGTGGGAATGGAAAGTAGGTCTGCATTTGAGCATGAGTGTATGTATGTGTAGGTGGATAGGATGCTCAAGTTATAAGTAAAACATGCTCAAAGGGATTATATTCAATAAAAGCCAAGTTCCTTGTGTTGGTATTCCTACTATCTCAATTCCTAAAACTTAGTAGCTGCCAATTGAATGCTTGTTGAATTGAATTGAACTAATCAAAGGCCATATGGATTGCCAAATCTCTGCCTAGATGAGAGCTCAACTTCAGCCAAGGCTAGATCCAATCATAACAAATGACTAGAAAGTATGCTTCAGGCATATTGACCCCAGAAGAAAGAGAAATGGAAAAAAAACAGGCATTTTCTGAGCAATATCCATAAAGATTATTCAGGGAATTTTAATAAAGGTGCCCACAATGTAAGGAATCTCATGGAAGCCCTGAGGGAGAAAATTTTGTGTCCAGATAGTGAATGGTATTCTTCAGTCATGATTCCTAACCTAGTAGTAAAGGCAAAGGGTGTTTCACTGTGTTTTTAGTCAAGTTACCCTATAGTTAGACTATAGTCATTTTACATAAGATTCCTGTGCCATATGAACTTGTTCCATATGATCTTTTCTTCTAGCTTTGTTCTGTGTTGGCTCTGGGAGAATGTTAGCACAATGCCTTACACATTATTAAACCGGTGCTTAATAAATATTTATTAAATAGAATCAAATTTAATTAGCAGATAATATGTAATAGTAAAACTGGTAGAGGTTGGAGGAGAAAGCCAGAGGTGGGAAGAAGGGCACCACGGAAGGGAAAAGAATAAGATTTTATTGGTTTGCCCTTCTCTTGCACAGGGGAGCTTGTATGATAACAGGATTTAGAGCTGGAAAGGACTTTAAAAGCCTTCTACTCCCACACTTTGCAGAGGGAAATAAAACTAAGAGTTTAATGAATGTGTCACATTGTACAGATAGTAAGTATTACATAGAGTCAAGGTCTGAACCCTGGCTCCAGGATTCAAGTGCCAAATACCTTTCTGTATTCCCATCCAAAAAAAAAAAAATGGAAAAGTATCAGGATTGAATCGTGGACCTAGGAAAAAAAGGAGAAATGACAGAAAGTTGGATAGAGAGGGGAAACCCTCCCTCCATCTCCAGCAAGAAGAAATGACAAACTTTTCCACCTGATCACATCCTTGTATTTCAAGCTATTAATGACTTTGGATTCATATATATTTTTGAAGGAATGCTTTTTCATTCATTTAAGGTTCCTTGTTTTGTTTCCTTTGGCTTTAAAGTAAAATTAATTAGTAAAAATGTGACTGGTGGAGAATTAGTCTCATTGTATTTGTGGTATCTTGCATCCATTTTCCATCTTTCTAGGGAGGATAATTATAAAGTAAGAGAAATGAGGAAAACACAGAAGGAGCTCCAAGTTCTATGGGAGTGTCTTACAAAAAGGTTACAGGCAACATTTGTATTTTGTTTTATTCTTCATTTCTCTTACTTTCTTTGTAAAATTCCCTTGGAAAAACATAATCTCTATCTTTGACTGAATTAAGGGAAGATACAGAAGGAATAACATGGTCAAGAAAGAACAGAAAAGAAGCTCAGAGGCCAGAAGAAGTAGTAGTGATTCTAAGTCTTAGGACGGAGCTGAGGTATTGGGCTTATTGGGAAGAAATGAAAACCATAGGTAAGGTGATCCGAGATTTGGATCTGATTGTTCATTCTTTCCCTCTGGCCATTCTTTCCCAGAAATTTATATGTAATATAAACTGATTAAAAAAACAACACAGTGAATTAGCATGCAAACATCCCATTCAGACTAGGCCTATCAGATTACTTTTGATAGGTTTTGAATAATCAATTTTTTTCTCTTAAAAATTCTCTTTTATATCTTTGAAAATATCAGTCAGTATTGGCTACCCATGCTAATATTTTTGGTGAAATCATATGGTTTTTGTTAGCTTTATTTGCAATTCTCTTTTCCCTTTGGCTACGTGAATATCATTTCATTTGTGGTCCACTTGCACTGTGGGACTTGGGCTTTGTTCACATTTTTTTCAGCCTTTACTTGTCTCATTTTATTACATTTTGGCATTACTAACATAACTGTTGGCTCATGTACTATAAGTCTTCCCCATCATCTTTAATGGTGCCGTGTTACTTTTTATTATTTTTATTTTTCAAAAAGACAAGCTTACATTTCAAGAACATGAAAATGTTTGAGTATATGTTAGCTGAAGTCTTAACCACAACTTTAAAGTTGAATTTTTCCTGTCTGTTATAGTCATGAGTTTCATTAGATGCTCTGTATGCACTCAAGGATGCACAGTACAAGGTCATGCTCTATGCTAACCAGACCCCAGATTTCATTCATCAGATAATTATTGAGTGCCTACTCTATGCAAGCCATTGTTAGGCATTGTGGAGAACAGCAAAAACAAGACGTGTTCATTGAATTCATGAAACTTGTAGTGTCATAGAAAAATACCTGCACACTAAGAATTGGTATTATAGGTAGAGTAGGAAAGTGCACTTTGAAAGATATATAGTGTTCTACTGATTCAAGAGGCCAAATTATATCAAAAGCACTCAAGTTACTCGATCGATAGACTAAGAAAATGCAAGAGAAGCTGAATTTCAGGAGAATATTTGAGTCTTCTAATATTCTTTTGGACAAAGTGGAAAGATGAGCTGGATGAGAGTACAATTAGGAGATTGGGACCTCTTTGAATGGAAGTATTGATGGGTAAGACTCAAGATTGAGAGAGGTCTCTTGTAAAGTATCACTTTTGCTTTTTTACTATTGAATTTTTTTTGGTGACTTGTTCAGTCATTTCAATCATATCAGACTCTTCATGGTCCCTTTTGGAGTTTTCTTGGGAAAGATACTGGGATAGTTTGCCATTTCTTTCCCCAGATTAATTTATAGATAAGAAAACTGGGCCATACAGGGTTAAGGGACTTGACCAGGTTCACATAACTAATAAAGATCTGAGGCTGGATTAAAATTCATGAGGAAGAGTCTTCCCAGTTCCAAAGCCAGCGCTCTATCCAGTGTGTTACTTACTATACGTCAATGACTTGGATGAAGGCATATATTAAATGCCAAATATATGTCAGACATTGTGCTAGGTACCAATATGATAAAAACAGTTGTCATTTTCCAGGATCCTAGATGGTATATGCTTGCCAAATTCTTGATACGGCATTATATGTTGGATAATATATATGTTGAATATAAGTTATATTCCAAAAAGTTCTCAACTTTGGGTTAAAACTAATAAGATGAAATTTAGTAATTGGTAATAATAATAACAATGTCACTTAATATTTATGCAGGTTTTTCTATGTATCAGGTATTGTGTTAACATTTTACAATTATTATTTCATTTGATCCTCATAACAATCCTTGGTAGGAGGTGCTATTAATATGCCCATTTTGTAGATGAGGAAACTGAAACAGAAGATAAATACACAGCTAGTAATTGTCTGAAGCTGAAGTTGATCTTCCTGACTCTATATACAATGCTCTCCGCTGTGACTCCTTTACCTTCTGAAATATTATATTCCAAACCTATTGCTTCCTTAACATGGAAGCTGCTAAATCTTGTATGATCCTGACAGTGCCTCTATAGTATTCTAATTGTTTCTTTCTGATTGCTTGTAATATTTTCTCCTTTAACTTTGGAGTTCTGGAATTTAACTATAATATTCGTGGAAATTTTCATTTGAGGATCTCTTTTAGAAGGTGATTGGTGGATTTTTTCAGTTTTACAAAGTTGGCTACTCTGATTAGTATAATGATCCAAGACAATGCCAAAGGACTCATAATAAAAATTTCCATCACCTCCAAAGAGAGAACTGATGAATTCTGAGTGCAAATTGAAATATAATTTTCTTGTTTCATTTTTTTTTGTTTTGCTTTGTTTGTGATATGGTTAGTGTGAAAACATCTTTTGCATTGTTTCAATGTGTGTATATATATATATATATATATATATATATATATATATATATATATATATATATATATATATATAATTTTTTTTCTTTTTCTGAGGCTGGGGTTAAGTGACTTGCCCAGGGTCACACAGCTAGGAAGTTAAGTGTCTGAGAGGAGATTTGAACTCTGGTCCTCCTGAATTCAGAGCTGGTGCTCTATCCATTGCGCCACGTAGCTGCCCCTCAATGTATAATTGATATATTATTTAGCTTCTCAGTGGGTGGAGGAGTTAAAAGGTCAAGAATCTGGAATTCAAAATTTATTTAAAAGATTTTATAAATAAATATATAAGAAAAATGATAATGATTCCTCTAGCAATGGAAGAATCTATATAGTGATTCAGTTGTTTTCTGGAGGGAGGAAAATGCAAGACCAGTGGAGGAAAACAATTGAAATACAAAAATCAAGAGGGTAGATATGTAGAAAGATAGATAAAAGGAGGAACATAGTCTTGGTTCAGCTGAGGCACGTGTGAAGACTTGTGTATTCAGGGATTAGGTTAGCTAAGGTCACTGTGCTTTGCCGGTAAAAGAACTCAAAAAAGAGGAAAGAAGCAAGTTAGTGGTGTGGGAACTAGAGGCAAGTCATATGATCATATTCATAGAACAGAAAAGCAGAATAATTAAAGAGTAGTTGGGGAGAGGAAACCAAAGGGGAGAAAATTAAAATAATGCAACGGGCATGTGATTAACAACTGGGGTTATATCTATATGGGAGAATATTGGCATTTATGTGAGACAAAAAGAATAATTAGAATGCTTTAGCAACTGAATTAATATAAGGATTAAAGAAAAGGGAAGGTTGACTATATACCTTTGTGATTTGAGACTAATATAAAGATAAATCTTGTGGATTTCCTCAGTTCCTAATTATGAATTTTGATTGGACAACTCAAATACCACTCTAAGTATTTAGGTTGTCAAATCAAAGGGTTTTAATAAGAAAATGTATTAGTTATTTTATAGCTAATTATTCTCTGAGAGTCAGTGTGATGTCATCACTTTGTAATATATAAGAAAGGAAAAACTGAGCTGTGAGGGATCCTTAATTACAAAGTTCTAGTGTTATGCCTATTTTTTGCTTTTGAACTATTTTTTGGATTTATAAATACCTAAATTAAATACAGAATATGTGTGATGGAAGATATTATTTACACCCAGAGGGAAAAAAAAACCCTGATAAATAGAAGTATAAATAGGATTATTTTACACACACACACACACACACACATTTATATGCATCCAAAAACATATATAATGATTTTACATACACGTGTGTATATTGTATATATATATGTGTGTGTGTGTGTGTGTGTATATGTGTATGTGTGTGTGTATGTATATATTTCTTCTCCCCCTCTAAAATTGGGAAGAAGACAAAAAAGGAAAAAGTACATGTTAATTTTATTATATATTTAAAACAAATAGTAAGTGGTAGACATTAGTTTACAGTTTCTTGTACAGGCATCTTTTTATCATTATACTATTATGGAAATGCTTGTTTTCTTCCATAAATTAAAAATAAATACATTTTTAAAAAAAAACATTGATCAATTCACATGTGACAGGACAGGAGGCAAATATTTAGAGAAGACGTGAATGTTAAAACAACTAAATCTCAAAAAAGTTAGTGATCCTCTGTAGATGGACTGCTATGGAGATAGCCTTTCCAAGGCTTGTTCTCCCTCTAGTGTTTCTCTTGTGCACATAATTGGCCCTATTTAGAACTATTAGAGATTCTTTGAAGGATTTTCCCTATGTCCTCATGTTCCTGTTTGCTTTATTTCTTGGTGCTCTGTAGCCAGAGTTCTGGCAGTTTGACATTCCTCCTGTCTCCATCAGCCTCTGCTTTTTTGCAGTGTATTTTGCTGCAGAATGTTGCCCTGCTCGGTGGAAAGGTAGACCCTGTACCTAGCTCTCTGCTTTGATATCCATTCCCTTTGTAGTAAAACAGTTAGTGGCAGCAGCAGGCTGGTACTGGGTGTCACTTCTGAAGGAAGGTTCTGAGCTTTGATCACAGGTTGCCTTGGGGGGATTTTTTCCTAGTGGTTCATTGTGATTTCTCTAGGTGTCTAATCCCCATCCACTCATGAAGCCATCAGTTCATTCAATACCATCACTTTGCTGTCTCTCTAAAAAGTGCCTTCTGTCATGTGTTACACACAGTGGCTACTTGAAAAGTGCTATTGACTGAGTAGCTATAGCTGTAGGGAGATTGAACTCTTTTGCAAGAGAAATCATTGAAGGCTGAATCTAAGGCTATATTTTCCTCTGCTGTCTTCCATTTAGGAAATAAATCTCACCTTATTGCCTACCTCTGCTATTACAATTGCTTGTATTAATCTTTAGTTCATTAGACACCTAAGAAGTAGTTTTAAGAGGTGGTATTAATGGTTGCTGCTCAGTTGAAGCATAAAATGTCAAGGAAACTTCTCAATATAGTTTCTGTCTCTGTCTTTTTCTAATTCTCTGTTTCTGTCTTTGTCTCTGTCTCTCATTCTATGGTCAAGTAATTTCAACATTTTTATATCATGGATATCTTTTTCAGTCTAGTTAAGAGACCTATGAACCCCTTTCTCATAATAATGTTTTTAAATGCATAAAATGAATGTACTTATAAAGGAAAACCTGCTTTTAAAAACATATCTATCCATCTATCTATCATCTACTCAAAAAGAAGTTCATGGACCCAAAGTTAATGAAATCCCTAATGTAAATATATATATATATATATATATATATATACACATATATACATATACATTTTACTTTACTATATAAGTGGGTGTATTTTCATATAAAGACAGATAGGCAGGGTATAGTGCAAAGAGGCAGGAGACCTAGATTTTACTTTGCCAGTTAATTTGCCATGTGAACTTAGACAAAGTAATTATTAACTTCTTTAAACTTTAGTTTCTTCTTTTGTGAAATAAGACTAGGGAAGTGTTTCTAATATAGCATATGTGTGTGGAACCGTGGTATTCCAGGGAAGCTGAATAGGGTTTTGATGAGAAACGTTTATTAGTTATCTCCTTCTGAGAGTCAACATGCTGTTGTCTCTAGATTGTAACATATAAGAAATCTAGAGGGAGTGAAGAAATCCTGCATTTCAGATGCCTCTGGTAAGTTCTGTGACTGAGGACACAGTTCAAAGTACTTGATCTTGAAGATTATAAACTGTGGACCAGTCGATAACCTTCATTTAATATGGGAGATTTAATATCAAGGTTGGGCAATTTGGGATATGAAAATATATTTAAATCACCAATTTTGCATTAAAAATTCTACTCTTGTCCCCCTATCCATTTTATATTAGTGGAATTCTATATCTTTAAGCTTCTAGAGATCATCATTTAAGGGTTTAACTAATTCTCAAACCCAAATTGTTCTTTGACTATATTAGATAAGAACATAATAGATCATATGTCTAAGGTCGTATCCTAAGATGCTAAAATTCTATACTTCTAAAAAGTGTTTAAATTTAAAATTATTATTGGAATTCTGTTAAAATTGTTTTAACGGAAATTTCTATTATTGACTATATTATACTTTATTATTATTGACTATATTTTACTATGCAACAAAGAAATGAGCAAAAAACTTACATGAAACAAATATTGATTAACTGATAATAGTTGCTCTCAGGTAATGGTAATATCCTTATTTTGGAGAAAACAAAAAAAATTCAAAAAGATAGGTAAAATACTATTAAAATTAATGGCCACACTCTTGCATCATGTGGTACAAGGGACTGATATCATGGTGATTACTAATAAGTCACTTTGCTTTACCTGAGACAGCTTCCCCACCCACTATGATCAGGAATTCTAGTGTGGAATACCTTCATAAAGTATGAAAATATAACTACCTAATTTATTTTGTGAATCAGAACTTTTTAATATTTTATAATGTGTGGGAGAATGAGAGGGGGGTCTTACAGAAAGTATTTCTTTGAAGAATTAAGATTTTGCCTGTATTATTGGTTAATGTAAAACTTTTCAAAACAACTTTTTCCTCTGGCCTAATTAAATGCTCGATTTTCCCTGGAGTTCCAGATCCCAGTGACAGTAATACATAAAAATATAATGAGTGTCTTTATTGAGAGTTATTAATAACAGTCCCACATCTTGCCCTTCTCCTGTTAAGGTCATGTCATCAATTCTATGATAAACACCTTTCTGAGATTTATAGCACATCTAGGAAGAAGATGATATTGACTGAAACTTGGGTTACTCCCAAGGCAAGAATTTTCACATCAATTTTGGAGAGTTTAAACATAGCGATTGAAAAATTGCTTGTGCTTCCTTCTAAACTAGAGTTTAATGACTATTATACCTCATTTACTCATATATTGGTTGGAGTTTTTAATGGTTCTTTTGTCAGCCCCTAAATAGTGGTCTGGCCATAGTGGGTGGGAAAGCTGTCTCAGGTGAAGCAAAGTGACTTATTGGTAACCACAGTGGCAATAGTCCCTGTTCCACATGATGCAAAAGTGTGGCCATTTTTAGAATGAAGAGATATTTTTACCTTTCTCTTTTATTTTTTTTTCTGTTTTCTCCAAAATAAGGGTGTTGTCATTACTTGAGAGCAACTATTATCAGTTAATCAACATTTGTTTTATGTAGGTTTTGTGCTTATTTCTTTGTTGCGTGGCAGCTATATGACAAAAATACCTTGGTTTATAGCTTCTATTGGTCCATGTACAGTTGATGGTAAATGAGCCTCTACGAGGTAAAATTGTAAAGTCTTCAAAATCAGTCTTCTGTCCTAGCATTGCTTTCTGTGTCCTACCCTTTTCTCAACTCTCCCCACTTCCTACTTGGGATATAATTCTATTTTACCATTTTCACTTAAGTCCTCTCCCAAACAGTAATCCACAGTAATTAATTTAATCATCTTTAACTAAATTATCTGTGACTAAAACTTGTACAAAAAAGTTACCTCAATCTGAAGGTATTTCAGACTTTTGCAACAAGTAAAAAATTGATGGTGAATGATTGTGGTAATCATTGAAGGGAAAAGGATGGGAGGGGTGTTTTCCCTAATGATAATACTAACCCAAATCATCTTCCCTCAATCATGAGAATAAACTTGTTAGTTCTTTCAAAGCTTGCCTCATAAAGAAAGGCTTGGGTAGATGTGCAAAGGATAGTCTATGGTCTCTTTACCAAGATGGTCCCTTGGTTGAAGCTGCTGAAAGCCCAGACGTTGGAGGAAATCTGTCCTGTGGGAGGCTTCAGCCTTTTTTATCCAGCATCCCTCTCTTGCCTGACCACTTGTCAGCTCCTGCCATAATTTTCTTTAAATTTAAAAAAGCTCCTGCCTTGCCTTCTCTTCCTCTCTCTTTTGGCCCCTTCCTGATGTCCCAAGTTTCCTAGATAATACTTCATTTTTCCCCACTTGCACAACTCTAGTTCAAGATTTTAATTGTTGTAATATGGACTTTTGCAATGGGTCTTACAGTTTTAATTACCCCCTTTCTCTAAAGCATACTTTACACAGGTACAAAACTAATATTCATAAAGCACAGGTGTAAAGTTTGTTCATGTTACTTCCTTGATTAAAAAGTTTCAGTGGTTCCCTATTGCCTCTAAGTTAAAATATGCATTTAAAGGCATATATAATCTGACTACAACATACTAGGAGTATTGCATGTTACTCTCCTCACATCGTGTGTTCTATCCAGACTAGTGATTATATATGATATGCCATCTCCCCCATTCTTCCTTTGCGTGGGCTACTTCTACTGCCAGTATTCCCTCCACCTTAAAATCTCCTTCAAAGAGAATTTCTTTCAAGGTCTTATTTCATGTTCCTTCTCCTACTTAAGAAATTGTGAATGGATCCATTGGGTCATTTGATTCCAACTCTTTCCAAAAACAAGAGTAGTATTGATCTGATTAGTTTCCAGAACAAGAGGAGAGAGGGCAGTTTTGAGATGTTCACAAAAGCCTTGGTTTCCTGGGAGATGACTTTGAAACAGGATTTGAAACATGGTCAGGGTCCATTTAGATACAGGGAACTAGATGGGGTCTCTAGCTCTCCTTAGAGAGTCTCTGTAATCAGATCTTAAGGAGACTGGAGATTTGAGAAGGAAGGATGGTACAGTGTTTGGGTAGGTCTTCCAAGGCAATGGAATTTGAACTTTACTCAGGAGGAAGTAGGGAGCTGCTAAAAATGTTTTATTTTTTAGAGAGATGTGACCAGATCTTTATATAAGCAAACGTATTCTGGCAACAGTATAAAGAATGTACTAGGAGGAGTAGCAAGTTGAGATAGGAAACCCCTATTTGGAGACTTGCAATAATTAAGTCTTTGGGCATGTGGGTCTAGAGTTCAAAAAAGAGCCCAAAAGTAAAGATGGATAAATTTAGAAGTCACAGAATGATGAACCGTGAAAGTTGGGAGGAACTTCAGTGGCTGTAGAGTATTGTTTGTACATTGTTTTCGAAAATGACCAGGACATTAGGGAAAGTGATACCATGATGTACTAGTGAATTGGATTTAAGTGAGGGTAACCTGAGCAGATTCACCAGCCTCACTGTCTCTACTGGAGTCATTTGGGTCCAGAGAAATGACCTTGATGTAGTGGGAGATCTTGGCTTTTTTAAGCTAAAGTCCTTCACAGGTCTTAGATTGACTGAAATAATGCCCATTTAGTGATTAAGAATAGGTAAGAAAGAAATGAGGCAAAGAATAGCCTTTTTTGGCCTAAAGGCTTCCATTATAACATATAGGAGAAGCGGTTGTTCAGTTTCTGCACTGAAAGTTATAGGGCACCCCAGAGACCCAAGAAGTCTGTATTGTTAATGAAAGTGGAATAGATCGACCTTTATCATGAGTAGGAGATGATAAAACTAATTTATTGAAGTATTTAATTCCTGTTTTGAGTTGAAGAATAGATCATATATGAAGTTGAGGGTATTTTTTAAGGAGGCTAAGACAATGATAATATTGTGACTCAATTGATTTTGGCTTTAATTAGCCTAATTTTTGCAGATTTTGTGATCTCATACAATCAAAGTCTTATAGCTTAGTATGTTAGAGCATCAACTGCTAATGCAATAGATGTGTTCAATGAACACCAATGACAATCTCAAGGAGAAAAAGCTCTTCTGTGAACAACAAAAAAAAATGTAGCCATAACTCCAGACATGCTTCCTGCAAATAAATGCTATTAATAATAAGAGAAAAAAGGTAATATGTATTCTAAAGGAACAGTTTGAGAGCAGAAGACAGAAGGAAATTTTCTATCCATATCTATGAAAAAAGTTATCATTAGTTAGATAAGATGACATAGTTCTAAACTTATGACCCTATAATGTTTAGCCATTTTTTTCCAGTTTTGAGATTCTATGATTATGAATTATCACTGCCATTTGGTCAGTAGCTGCATCTTTGCATAAGAGGATGATTGCATTTATGACTCAATACATAGAATTCTTTAAATCCCAAGGTTTTTATTCATTCATTCATTTTTGAAGATTGGCTTTCCCTGTCTCAGGATGGAAATTCAGTGGATGGATATTCATGGGCTCAGTTCCACTGCTAATTAACACAGCTTTGTTTGAGCTAGGACATGACCTGCTTTAGCAGCCTTGTTCTTTCTTTCACTTTTCCATTCTCCCAATCCCAGAAGTTGCCATATTGGTGATCAACAATGCAAATGCCTGATTGACTACCTCAGAATTCCTAATTCATGTAATCCACCAACCTCAGCCTTCCCAGTATCGGGTTTATACATATGTCCCCAACCATTTGTGGCTCCCAAAATTTTTTTTAATATTTGTGTGTAGATCTTGGTAGATGTATAATATTTGAGGAGTAAGAGGGTGACCAATTATTTTTCCTAAAAATAGAGTATTAGATCAAGAAAAAAGAAGACATTATTTGGATGCTATTCATTCCCTTTTCTCCCTTCTTTTTAATTTGGAGTCAGTGAATTGCTATGGAATGAAGCATGCATTATATGCACAATAAGGGACAGAAACTCTGAGAAAAAGGCAACCTATTTTCTTTAATTTATATGAAATATATCTTTCTGCAAATACCACTTTTTAAATAGAGCATAGCTTCAGACATTTTAATGTCTGTGTAATGTGTGAAAACTGCTTTGCTAGATTAAATTACGTATAAGAGGATTTCAATAATGCTCAGTGTCTGATTCACTAAACATCACTGAAGTATTCGGAGTTTAACAGGCATTATATACTTTTATTGTTGTGGTAAGCAATTAAATGTATATGTCACTTTGATTTAGAAAATAAAGGCACTTGCTATGTTGAGGAGGATTTCTTTGGACAGTTCAAACAATTTCCTCTTTCTTTTAGGTTTCTTTTGAAGCTTTCTTTGAATTACTAAGTTGATAACCAGTCTGCATACACAATTTAAAGTTGTCACAAATGAAGTGTCCCTGAACTTCATATATTTTAAGAAAGTGGAACATGTGCCACTAATTCTTGGGGGGAGTTCAATACTATTTCTTGATTTGCTTTATATAAAAAATGACCCATTTAATCCCCTATTGCATTGGTGAAGATTGTCTTAAATGAGGTCACTTCATATATAGAGCAGATAAAAAAAATCCAGAAAAGCCTCATAGGCAGTGATGTATTTTATTTTTACAAAATTACTTTAAAAAGTCTCTGCCTATAACAGGGAAGTAGGACTGATAGCACACAAAAGTTAGTTAAAACCGCAAAAAGCTGAAGGAAGTCACTATATCTCCTTGGGCTCATTTCCTCCTCTGTAAAATGAGGGGGTGAATTAGAATGCTTTATACAATCTTGAAATAAGACAAATAGAGGTCTCACTATGTGACTTGTTGGATAATTATTTTCCAGTCAGTCATTAAACATTTATTAAGTAACTATGCAGGTTTCTCAATGGTTAGAGTGCTTAGCTTCATGAGTTCAAATTCAGACATGACTGAATAAAAATATGTCAGATATTAGGCTAAGTATTGAGGATGTAAAATGAGGCAGAACATAGAGTCTTACTGTAAAGGAACTCACAGTGTAATAAGGAACAACAATAAGCAAATCAATCTGTACAAACAAGACATATATAGGATAAATAGAGCATCACTAACAGAAGGAAGGCACGTGAATTTAAGAGGGGTTGGGGAAGTTTTCCTATAAAAAAAGATGGGATTTTAGTTGGAGCTTTAATGAAGGTAGGGAATGAAATAGATGAAGATAAGGAAGAATTACATTCCTTTATGGATGACAGACAGGGTAAATGCCTGGAACTAAGAAGAGAAGCATATTCTTTGTTGAGTAGCAAGGAAGTCAACATCACTGGATTGGAGATTATGTGATGGGGAGTAATGTGTAAGAAGATGGAAAAGGTATACAAAGGGAAGAGCTTTGAATACCAAATAGGAGATTTTTATATTTAGTTCTAGAGACAATTGGGACCCACAAGAGATTATTTTTAAAAGGGTGACAATGTTTGGACCAATACTTTAGGAAAATCACTTTGGTTGGCTGAATGATGGCTCGATTGCAACAAGGAGATTAGAGAGAGGACAAGCATGAGATGATGAGGTTCTGCATTAGAGTGTTGACAGTGCCAGAGTAGAGGAAGAGAGCTATTTGAGAGATGTTGGAAAAGTGGAATCAAAAGGTCTTGCTTGCTATCAGATTGAACATGGGGAGTCAGAGATTGTGAGGAATCTATTGGAGCCCAAAGGACTGAGAGGTTAGTGTTATTCAACCAAAATAGAAAGTTATGGCATAGGGGGAGAGGGGGAGAACTCAGGTGGAAAGATAGTGAGTTTGGTTTTGGAAATATGAAGTTTAACATGTCTGTTAGACATCCACTTCAAGATGTCTAAAAAACAATTGGAGAAGAGAGACTGGAGTTCAGCAGATAGGTCAGTGCAGGATATGCAGATTTGATAATCATCATCATAGATATGGAAATTAAATCTATGGAAGCATTAGTCCCTCAGTCAATAGGAGTTTATTATGTAACTTCTATGTGCCCGGCACTAAGTGTACAAATGCCCAAAGGTTGAACATTGCCTGCTTACAGAAGGTCTGTTTTCTAGTAAGAGGGACGATAAGTACGAATGAAATACAAACAACATAAATATTAAGTTCATAATTATATACGCATACAAAGTAATTAACTTTAAAGCAATTTAGTATGGAGAGGGCATTGGCATTTGAAAGGAAGGGCAAAAAATCTTCTTATGAAAAATGATGGATCAACTTCATGTTAACAGAAGAGAGAATTTATGAGCGGTGATGGGTCAGTTCATTCTAGGTTTGCTGGATAGTTATATAAAGGCCCAGAAATAGGAAACGGAAAGCCATGAATGCAGAAAAAAGAGCCAACTTGACGAGATGATAGAGATTGGGAAAGGGAATAACTTCCAGTGAGGAGAGTAAAATGGGTTGGGATCCAACAGTATAAAGCATGAAAAGCAAAACAGAGGAGTTTCTATTTACTCTTAAAGGTTTCAGCAAGCCTTTGGAGAGGGTTGAATTGAAATCATATGGTTTGATCGGCATTTAAAAAAAGAATTGGGTATCATAGATATCGTAGAGACAAAAAATATTCTGACAATGGATTGGGTTAAGGGAGAGAGAAGAATGGAAGATAATTCTGAGATCATAAAATAAGACTGAAAAGATAGTGGTGTTCAAAGGAAATATGGAAAAATTTAGGAGAGGAAAGAATGAATTTGGCTTTAATCATGTTGAGTTTAGATATCTCTGGGATATCCACTTTGTAATGTCCACTAAGCAATTGATAGTCTAAGATTGAAGCTTGAAAGAAAGACCAGAGCTTAATATGAAATTCTTAGACTCATCTGAATAGAGCTGATAGTTAAATTCAGAAAAGCTGATGGAATTTCTGAGAGAATATAGAGGAAAAAGTTGGAAACTCAGAACAGAACATTGGGGAGCACATAAAATTAGGGGGGATGATATGTGCGTGTTGAACCAGCAAAGGAGACTAAGAAGGAAAGTTTTGATACTTTTTTTAACTTTGTATTTTTTCTTAAGGGTTTTTTGTCAGGGGTGAGAGGAAATCTATGTTTTCTTTTGCATCATGACTTTGATGGAACTGTTTTGCACAATTTCACAAATGCCTTCTCATAGGGAGATGTGGGGAGAAAGAATCTGAAGCTCAAACTTAAAAAACAACAAACAAAAATATATTGTTTTACATGAAACTAGGAAAACTATTTTTAAATAATTAAATAAAAATCAAATTAAAAAAAAAAGAGTAGCATCATGAAAACCCAGAGGAGAGAGAATAGGGTAGTCAGTAGTGTCAAGAAGCTACCCTTAAAGAAGAAGGTACTGTCAACAGGGATTGGTAGGAAAGGCTTCCTAAAGGAATAGCAGAGGCCTGAAGAAAGCTTAAGACTTTAAGATATATAGATAAGGAGGAAAAGAATCCCATGTATTACAGTGCAAAGACATAGAGAGGGGAAATTCTGTGTTGTGTGTAACTAATGGTAAGAAGACTGATTTGCTTGGACCATAGATTATGTTGAGGGGAACAATGTGTAAAAAAGACTTAGATAATCATGAATTTTGCTTTGCACAAGAACTGTTATTTTCCTCCACTCTCTAAATAATTATGTTAATAGTTTTTTCTCCTAATTTTTGGCAGCGTTTAGTATAATATTGTCTGCATCTTGGTTAAATATATCTTGGTAAAATAACATCATACTCAAATAGAAACAATGTTCTGTTATCTATGAATTTCATTTCCAGTTTTAAAGAAATATTTTCTATAGTACATTGGGTGAGCAGGTAGGTGAGAAAAAAGATTTAAGTGAAGCCCTGTTCCATTCTTTGCTGGATCCTATCCATGCATACTATCTCATTAAGCCAATGCAATAAATAACAATGAAAAATATAATGTAAAAGAACCTGTGCCTTATGAATGATATGTTCTAATGTCTCATCATGTTTTTGCTTCCCACCCAGTTTCTCCTTGCATTATGCAGTATTTGCTGGAAGAACCTACTTATTCATTATATTTTCTCTTGGGATACACTTTCTTGAACATTTTAGCGTCATTTACACAGATCCTTAATTCAGGGGTTCTTTCCTGGGATCAATAAAGTTAGAATACAAAATTAAAAATCTTCATTGAAAATGTAAACTTTCAAAATTTTGGATAATTATATTTCAATATATTTGAATTTATTTCTAATACTATATATTTTAAGTATTTAAGTATTAAGTATTAAAAAGCATTATTCTGAAAAGGAGTCCATTCACAGGCTTCACGAGAATATATACATACACATACATATATTCTTACTTGGCTATTTCAGTGCTATAAAGACTTCAATAGTAACCTCATAATTTTTTTTCTTCAAGTACTAAGTCATCTTTTACTTTCTCACCCATTCCTGATCTGTTTGATGAAGGCAACTTGGAGAAATAGTCTGTACAAGGAGGAAAATATCCTAGAGCAATATGAAATTCATAGATTCTTCGTTTTTTCCAGCAACTTTGTAGTCAGACTTGAGTCTGGAAAGAACCATCTTATGCTTTTTATGTTCCTTTTCAAGTGATAAAATCACCTTTGTGTAATGGGAGAATTGTATAGTTGCACTTGAACTTCCTTAGTCTTTCTGAGTTCCTTGTCAGCCCATGCATGCTACTGCATTTTTATTTTTGCATATTTTTGTCAGCAGCAGTTATTTTGTAAAAAAAAAAATATATATTTAGCAACTCTCAAGTTCATCTCTGCTTCCCTGTGACTTTTTCTTGCACTAAGGGAATTCTATGAAAGTGATATATGCTTCCACCATAGAAGTCTTTCCTGCTCTATGTCCATGGCAATAATCTCCTTGTTGAACATTCTGAGTGAACCACTTCTGTTTTGGCTTGCACCTGAAATAGTAAAGATTCTTTCTTCATAGAAATCATATTGTGCAAACACTAGAACAAGTGATTTTTAGTCAGTGTTTTTATACCTTTTCTAACATGTTCACCAGTAATAAATGGAAAAGGTTGACTTTTATCTGCTGTAAACAAATTTAGCATTTTTACTTGTTAGACTTTGAGTGAGAGGGAGAAATAAATTGCCTCAGGTTGTCAGGGTGAAATATTGAATTTAGTGGTATATCTTCTTTAATGAGTTTTCAGTTCCCAGTGGGATGTTTAATTGAGAATAGTACTATTGAAAGCGTAACAGACTACTAGTGTCCAGTGGTATTAATTTCATTGACATGCCTTGAACTAATGAAAAAGACAAAACTGCCAAGTTATGGAACACAATTTAAAACAGTATGAAATTGCTTGCATTTGTCCCAGTTAACATTTTTGTCAAAGATAAAGAAGACAAAGGGGAGCTTATCAAATCTGTGGATGGCACAAAGTTGGGAAGTATGCAGAACTATATTGAGGAGATTAAAGAGTTCAGATTTTTAGTTAACCATATGGTCATTACGGACATGATGTGTCATACAATTGCTAACAAAAAAAGCTAAAGTAACTTCAAGTTGCATTAAAAGTTGTGTAATAGGGTCAGCTGAATGGCCTAGCATTAGCCCTGAAGTCAAGAGGATCTGAGTTCAAATCCAGCCTTAGACAATTGACATTTACCAGCTTTGTGATCCTGGGCAAGTCACTTAAACCCAACTGTCTCATGCTCCTCTCCCCCAAAAGAATTGTGGAATAGAGATCAATGGCAAGTAAGAAGCCCATGGGATAAATATAAAGCAGAAAGGCTTTCTCTGAGTTGATTCTTTCATTTTATAGATTAGGCCCAGGCAATTTAAGTGATTTGTCTAATGCAGTAACCATTAGAAATCAAATTTGAATTCACATCCTCTTGCTTGAGAGCCTATTTGCTTCTTTTTCTGGCATACTTTGCTTCCTTTTGTCTGACTACACTCTGCACTGAATACATACTTTCTGAAACAGTTCATTTTACTTTGGGTGCCATGGTTTAATAGTGCCTTGAAAAGTTAGAGAGTACCTACATATAGGAGTGAAACAAGCTGGTGAGACTCTATAAGAAGAAGGAATATGTAGATTGAAACACAGAATTCATAGACTGATACAGTTATTTTTAATTGGCTATAATTTTATAGCTAATTTTTGTATTGGAAATTTGTTATTTGAAAGAAGTCAACTTATTTATTTCCAACAGGTAGAATGGGATCTGAGAGTAGAATTTTAAAAAGAAGATTTTGACCTACTGTAGAAGTAGGGAGAGAATTGCTAATGGTTGCAGATGTACAACATTGGAATAGATTGTTTCATAAAATAGTGACCTCCCCATCCCTAAAAATATTTCAGTAGAGGCTGAATAACATTATGGTTGGGATATTATACAGGCAACAAGGAAGGTCTACATCAACAAGGAAGTAGATAATTATAAGTTTCTTCAAACTCTAAGATCCCACAATCCTTTTTTTTTTTAGCTTTTTTGTTTAAAAATGATTTTATTTTTAAATTATGGACTAAATAAAGCATTTTCATGAAATAGTATGTTTTAAAATATGATTGCACATGCATCTGTTATTCTGTTAGGGACAACTTGATATTCCTTTTAAATATATAATAAAAGTTTTTTTTTTCTTTTTTTCTTTTTTTCCTTCTACTCCCCTGCCCTCACTCTAGAGATGGCTACCATTAGATAGAAATATATGTGTGTGTATGTCTCTGTGCATGTGTGTATATAAAGTCTTCTATTCATATTTCTATTTTTTAGTTCTTTACCTGGATACAGATAGTGTCTTCCTTCATATATCTCTTGTTGTTAATGTGGGTATTTGTAATAATTAAAATGACATTCACTGTGTTGTTCTTGAAACAATATTGCTGTTAACATAAAGCTATCCATGTGATGTTTGAAACTTGAAAAAATTTAAGCTAGTGTTTTATTTTATGACCAGATCGTCACACAATAGGTAATACAGAGATACCAACATGTTATGTTGGTAGTGTTCCCATTGTTGTCATTTAGGCTTAGTTTACTGCATCTTTAATAATCCTAAATAGATAGAACACATGAAAGGCACCACGATATAGTGGATAGTCTGTTGTTCTTAGAATATTACTGAATTACTTAATGGTACTAAGTAGGACTATTTATAATAATACAGTTTTACACATTTAAAAAATGAGTTTCAACATAATTTATGACCTTATTGTCAGGATTATAAGATCATAATTCTAGACATTGGAGGCACCTTAGAAATTAGGTAGCACAACCCTCTCATTTTGCAGATAAGGAAATAAGTGTATAGACAATAATTGACCTGGCTGTAGTAAAACAAATAGTAAGGATCAGAGGTCAGATTAGAAATTAGTCTTTCCACTCTATATTCCAGTTCTCTTTCCACTATGCCATACTATTACCTTAGGTTAGAAAGGCCTGGTTTCAAGTAATACCCATTTCTCAGTTGTGAGATCATGGTCAATTAATTGCTTACTTTCCATGAATCTACTATATAACACTGTCAGTCACAGACCAAACCTTCTTAATAGGAATCCCATAAATATGTTCTAAAATATTTTTAACCATTTCAGTATAACTGGTTTCCTTTGTAATTTCATGTATTTTATTTTATGCAATTAAAGCATTACTCTAAGGAAGCATCCACAGACTGTACTAGATTGCCAGAAAGATTCATGACAAAGAAAGGGTTAAGAACCTCTATTAAAGACAGATGGTAATCTGCCTTGTAAGTGTGAGTTCCTCTTCCCCCAAAAAATCATAGGTCCTATTCATATTAACATGGATATGAATGCAGTTAAGAAGATATGAACATCAAAAATTGGACTTCATAAATGTGAACAGTTTTACGGAAGCTGAACTGAGTTGTTATAGATGCACTAGTGTTTTTTAAAAATTCTCTTTGCCTTTTAGATATAGTCATATATTTAGAGCTAGACTTAAGCACATTTTTACCTTATTTCTACTCTTACTCATAAAATGACTTCCACCTCTAGTATATTAAGTGGTTATATTTATAAGTTTACAACAGTTGGTTATTGTAATATTGTAATATCAAGTCCCTGGATATTTGATTTGAAAGTTGTTTCAGCAACAGATTGAGGATCATTTTCCAGAAGATGTTTCTCAGAATACAAATATGGGCCAATTTGTTGCAATGAACCAACATATTACCCTACATTATTGCTCTACACTGCCCGTGACATACCTGCTGCTATCATTTCCCCGAGTTATTTAATTTGGTTTGGACAAGCTGCAATCATTTTCTTACATTTAAACATCTTAGAAAATTTACGGGAACAATGTCAGTTTATAAATTCAACATCATGGTTGTTTCCCAGTTCTGTAAACCTGGGGAAATGCCAATTTTACATCTGCTTAAAAAGGTCTTAATTGCAATTGGCACATTCCCATACAATCTCCTCTTCATGAAGAAACATTTTAAGGGAATAGGAGCAAATTTACAGCAGATTTTTTTTTTAATCACAGGTGTAAAAGTGTTGGAGCCCATAATTTGTGACCAGAGCTTAGTATCAAGTTGGTGATTTAAGAACTTATAATTCCCTCTCTTTATTTTGGGCAGGGTCTGTCTTCTATCTTTTAATGGTTTTTTTTTTATTTTTAATTTTCAGGTGGTTGCTCATTTGATGAGCCATTTACCACATGTGGATACAGCCAGGGTAAGGACGACGACTTTGACTGGGAATGGGTGAACACCTTGACTAAACCATCTGATCCTTGGATGCCATCAGGTTTGTTATAAATTGTGGGGTTTTTATTTTTAAAAAGAGGGGTAGGTTTCAATTTCCGCTCAATATCTATTTACTATAGATTTTTGTTGACTGAATGACAGTTTGGGGAAATAGATGAGAGATACGGATGTAGAGTATTGGTCAACTGATGAAAATGAAACAGAGCATAGTTCCTTTTCATAATGTTGAATTTATTATAATTTAATATCTCTTATCCTTCCTAGTTGAGTATTAATCCCATTATCTTTGAAGTAGGAGTTTTTGTAGGAAAGTTGGCAAAGGCACAACAGTTGCTATAGGAGCGATGTTAGTATCAGTTTCAATAAGAGTAGATAGCATACAGAATGGAGTAGCAAGAAATATAATATTTTGTGGATATGGTTTAAATTTTCTCTCTTGTGTTTGTGAAATGGGGATGTTAGTCATGAGGATAGTCTGAAGAAAAATAACATGAAATATTTGCAAAGCACAACAAAAGTAAACAATAATAGGTAAATTTGGATGTCAGTGTCATTCTTTTGCTGACGACTATTTTTTCAATTTTGGTTTTTATTCTTTTTGAAACAATAATTGATTTTTATTTTTCTCTTATTTTGAGCACTGGGACATGATCTGAACTGTAGAAGAGGAATATTAATCTAATATCAATACAAAGGGTAAATTTGAGAATAAAAGAATATTGGTGGGACAGGATACTTGTTAGGAAGCTATTTCAGTAATCCAGACATAGGTGGTAATGTAAGGTTGGGGGAAGGCAGTGACAGTGGGAGGAAACATTTAGAGGACTTGTATAAGAGAGATTGTAGAGATAAAAAGAAGTTACATTATGAGAGGTGAGGGAAAGAGGAGGAAGAAACAAAGCTACTGCATATTTACAAAGTATAAGTGACTAGATTGGTACCATTGTTAGCAATGAGGAAGCTAGAACAAGGAACAGGTTTGAGATAGTTTATTAAAATTTTATTCTTTTTGTAATATTTTTGGGCAATTTTTGCAGTATTGTTGAAATATCTAAGGGGAAATGTTCTGTAAATACTTAAAAACATATATTTCAGCTTATGAGAAAAGATAGAAAAGGAAATATAGATTTGGGAATCACATGGAGATGAGTATTGAAATATTTGGAGTAAATGCTATTAAAATGTGAAATAGAAGGAAAAAAGGTAATGATAGAATCTTTGGAATTGCCTACTTTAAAAGGTCAATTTAACAAACACTGAAGATATAATATATACTCTGTTCCTAAGACCTTATTTATAATATAAAGGAAAGACATCTTTAGACTTATAATTTTGATACAATGGCAAGTAAAATAAAGGAGAATGAAAAGACTTGGCTAAGCTTTATGGGTAATTTGGCATGGAAGACATCACTTTGGCTTTAGGAACCAGGAAAGGAGGTACTATATGAATTGGATCATGGGAAAGGAATAGAGCTTTAAAAGACTGAAATCAAGGGAAAGAACCTTTCCAAACATGTATGGAATTAGAAATAAATGAGATGAAAATAGAGCAGGATGAGACTAGGAGACAGAAAGTAGTGCAGTTTGACTAGAACCTGGAGTATATAAAAGGGTGTATAGTGAAAGAAGATTGAAAGTATGTTGGAATCAAGTTTTAGAAAACCAGGATCAGGAATTCATTTTTTGAATAGAGAGTTGATATCTAATAATGGCTCTGAATAAAGCAGTAGCATCAAAGCAATGCAATAGAACAATTACTTCCTCAACATGTTAATCCTTAATCTTTGAAGAGGACCAATGACATCTTGAAATGGTATCTCTTATACCTTACCCAGAGTTTCCCCATTGACTGTGACCCTCTACAAAAATATGAGAGCTTGGACTTATGTTACAATATAAATGGAAAGGATTGGGAGTGATGACGGAGATTGTAGAGCTATAGTAGGATGTGGCCACTGATTAAGAGTATAGGATGAAAGAAATTCCAAGTCAGAAAGCAGTTCCTGAGGTCATGACTTAGAGAAATATGTGGAGATGTCTAAGAAGTTGAAATTCATGATTAGAACTCTTAATAAATGAAGTGGAGATATAAAATTGATTCATATATGTAGAGATAATAAGTGAAGTTATGGAGGTTAGTGCAATTACCAAGGGAGGGAATGTTGGAAAAGATAAAGGCCATGGACAGAACTTTAAAGTAAGATAAGGATATTAAGCCTACAACATCTACAGGAAAAAAAAGTGGCCAAAGAAGTAGATGGTTAACCATATGAGTTAATAGAAGAGAGCATATCAAAAAGGAGGGGATATATATATATGTATATATACATATACACACACACACATATATATATAAATATATATGTATACACATGCATACATGCATATGTTTATATAGACATATAGACATACACACATGTATATATATGTGTATCTCTCAGTATGTATGTGTGTATATATATATATACATATTTGTAGTATAACATGCTACAGAGTATCAAGGTCAATACATGCTAAATAAAAAGACTGTTGGACTTACCAATAAGAATTATGGGAAAGGCTATTTTCAATAAAGTGGTAGAGACTAAAGTCAGACTGTAAGAAGTGAAAGAGTGAGTGTGTATTAATGGTGTGTAATTAGTTTCCATATACTGATTTGTTGAAGTTTGATGGTGAAGGGATTAAGGTTGGGTTTTTGTTTTGGTTTTTTATGATGTTGAAAATCGGGGATATCTGTTTGTAGACAGAAGGGAAGGAATATGAAGAAAGGTGGAGATCAAAGATGTGTGTATAAGAGAGGAAGTAATTATTTAGAGATTTGAAGAGATGGGATTTAGGATCCCAGGTGAATGCATTTTTGGTTGAGCAAGGGAGGATATTTCTTTTGAAATCTCAAAAGAAGGAGATGACTAAATATACTAAAATCTTTAGAGGAGTAAAATCTAGATTTTACTTGCATTAGATGGACTTCATTTTCTTGGTAAAATGAGAGCTGGGATTTCCTATGGAAAGTAAACGGCAGGGGCAGGTAGGTGGCACAGTGGACAGAGCACCAGCCTTGAATTCAGGAGGCTCTGAGTTCAAATTTGATCTCAGACACTTAACACTTCCTAGCTGTGTGACCCTGGGCAAGTCACTTAACCCCAGCCTGGGGCAGGGGTGGGGTGGGGGTGGGGAGTAAATAGCAGACTGGTGGACTTGATAGGAAAGAAGAATAATTCCTTTTATGGAAAAACGATGGTCAATCACAGATGTATGAAATCATTACTGTGCAGCAGCTAAAGCCTGCCAAGGTACTCACATTTGTTAGCCCAAGAGCTCTTAAGTAGATCATTAAATTTCTTCTCAACATCTGTAAAATGGAGATGTTTGCACAGCATGACCTCATAAAATTCTTATGAGGATAGAGCCTTATATTCTTCATAGCATTAAATAAATGTGAGAAGTTGTCATTATTGTTATAAATATCTAATAGAACTGGTCAATACTATCTTATGTTTGCCTTCAGAAGTCTTTGGCTGCTGTGCATTAGGAATTTAGGTTTCCTCTAGCATAAAAACTTGAATTGAGAACACTTGACATATTGTCCAATTCTACCTTAAGTAGAGATGTGACTTAAAATTTTTGTGTTAAAATTTAAATGTAAGCTATAAACTATTCCTTAAGTCATTCCTATTTTTACCATTTCTTTGGGAAGTGACATTGGTTCCTTCTACAGTCTCAAAAAATGCCTCTTAGAAAAGAAGAGTTTAGTTGGGAGAAAAAAAAAAAAAAAAACTCTCCCACAGGGTTCTTGCTCTGGGAGTTGAAAAACTGTCATCTCTTGTTTCCTACCAAAACTTTGAGACACAGCTGAGTAATTAACTATTATTTTTATTTGTGTGACAAGATACATTTAAACATCAAAGCAGTAAATGGAATTTAAGTTTTAATTTTTAGCTTCTCAACTTATTTTAAATTTTTGTAATAACAGCATTTTAATGGGTAGGGTATTTTTTTCTCTGTCTGCATTAGCAAAGCTATTTTTAAATGTACTTTTAAAAAGTTAAATACAGTCTGGAGCTGTGTGCAAGCTGACTTGATAACTACTGTGAAGCTGTTACGTTATGTTCTGGAAATACATATTTAGGGTTGCATAAATACTACATGCCATTTAAAAAATCCTATTTTAAACTGCTATTTATGCTATTGGTAGATTTTTTTTTCTCAGCTAGTCCTGTGAACAGTAACTTTTCAGTTAATGGAAATATGCCAAAGCTGATTATTCATTCCCTTTATAAGTGGGTAGCCTGTTGAAGTGGATTGCTAGTAGTTTTTTCTCTTGCCTAAGGGAAAATTTCCTTACTTTATACTCTAAGAATGAAAATGCTCACTAGGAGTACAATTCCTTGATGATGAATTCTGGGGATAACATTACACTTACAGCTACTGCTGTAGTCTAATGCTTCCTGTGTCTAATAGTACACTACCTCATGTTTAATCTTCATTACAATGAATTAAAAAATTTAATCTAAAATAAGTAGATCCATAGGAATGGACATATAGACAAAATGTATTATCCCTAACTTCCCACATTTTAGTCTTATTTTAGCTTAACTATTACAGTTTTGTAAATAGCATATATTTACTTAAGATATTGTTCAATAAAAATCCCATCCAAAATGTAAGAAATAAATGATTTTGTTTTGTACTGAAGGAGAAATTATGCAAGGAAAATCCATAACATGTCAAATTTAGCTCTAGTGTGAATAATATACTTAGTAGTTGATGGGTATGGCCATTTACCTCTCATAAAACTGACATTTTATCTTCTTCTTTCAAATAGCACTGTTTCTAAGTGATTGTAATGTAGGAATGGATGGAGGTTTTGAAGGGAAATAAGAAATGTTTGTGATTGCATCATGAAAATCTAATTCTGTTAGTGGATCTAAAAGATAGATTAAAAAAAACTATTTTATAATATATGTCACTTTCTACTTTTATTTCCTTTATGTGTCCTGGGAATAACAATAGTTGTAGTAAATGGTTGCTAGGCTTGGAAAATCTATTGTCTCTTATAAAAAGACCATCTTTGGGTAGTGGCTGCAATTTAGTTAGTCCAAGAGAATGGGACATAGGGATGGAATGGACATTTGCATGTTTATTTTGGCCTGCAAATGTAGAAAAATGACAAAACATATTTGGTGCAAGTTTCATTTTGGAAAAGATGATGGATTAATAGCTAAGATAATTAAAGTTCTTTCATCAGGTATATGCATCAATTTGTTAATGCTTTTCCCACATTAAGAAGACTCTACTGTTTACATTCTGGCTTATGGTGATTTTTAGGAGGCAGTGGGATATGAGTTCATTTCTCAGCCTAACCCTTTGGCAGAGTATAATTAGTATTTCAAAACAGGATTGTTTGAATAGTTGACCCTGAATGACATCTAAGAGATCATTTATAGAAAGGGTTTGCTGCAACATCATTTCACTGATTCTTGACTTTTTTTCAGCATAAGAGTATGCAAAATAGAGATTTTATTTCCCTTACTTGCCTCATCTGTCTTGTCCCTAAGGAGATTGGTACCTGACATCCAGATGTAACATAAACACTTAACATAGTTTTTACCCATTTCATTCATTCTCAAACTACCTTCGAGAGTATGTTAATTAGTTTCTAGTTAGCTTTAAACAGTGAATTATGAGGTACATTAAAAAAAAAATTGGTCTATAGTTGTAGACCATCAGCAGTTTCTAAGCTACAAATTTTAGAAAAACAACTTAAGATAATGATGAAGAAAACATTTCACATCAGTAGTTTGTGGAAGGAATTCTTGACTTTAATCTGAAAGTGCTAAATGTGGCAACATTTTAATGTGAGCCTAAAACAAGTATGTTCAGTTTAATAGAAGAATTTTAATGTAGGTAGTATTCCTAATTTCAGCCATCGTTCATCAGTGAATGACTTGATAGAAATATAAAATCATAATATGTATTTTGATTCACAATAGCTATCAAAGTTCAAAGCAGTCATATCTGTGTATGTTGATTCTTAATACTTAGCTGCAAGAAGAAGAATGTAAGCTCCTATGATATATATCTTCTAGTTTGAATAGCTTATTCTAAGTAATAAACAGATGTTTTATGATGAATTTGTTTGCCATTCCAGTTCAAGTTGATTGGAAACTGAAAGTATAACAAAGTAGTATAATCCAGCTGTTCACTGTATTTGGATAGCGAACATTATTTTTTTACTTTATACTAAAGAATATACAAAATGAATTTGAGAGAGTTATTTCATAGATTGCCTCATATGAAAGTACATTCTCTGCATAGTTTTCAACTTAAAACATAGGTGAAAAGTGAAGCCATACATTTTGAAGAGAAGCCAAACAGAAGAGCAAGTCATTAGATAGAATAAGTCACATAAAATTTTGTGAAGCATAAGAATTCTGAGTGTTCAGGCAACTAAGTGATACAGTAGAGTGCTGTACCATTCATTCTTAGATAAGGAAGATGTGAGTTAAAACTCGATCTCAGATACTAGCTCTATGAACCCAGATCAGTAATATATTTGCCTCAGTTTCCTCTATAGTAAAATGAAAAAAAAAAAAAGCCCCTACTTCCTAAGGTTATCGTAAGGTTCAAATGAGGACAAATAATAAGTATTTATAAAAAGACTGCAACAAAAATGATCACCAAAACAGGTTACTAAGGTCAAAGAGGTTTTAAAAAATTATATGGAAAACTTTGCAAGACCTTATTTCATTTGATGTCTTCAGTTCTGCATGAAATGAATTTGTTTCCTTTTTATTGGTTTTCAATGCATTTTGTTTATCTTCAGTTTCCAATAATTCTGGCAAATCTGTCTGTATTGTTTACTAAAACATAGTACTTGACCTTTATTGTTTCTTCAAATTTTCTTGAAAGTCTGGTATAAGCTGAGATTATCTCTCCACATTCCAACATGCCTGCTACTTAATTGCTTTTTCAAACCATCTTCCCCTTAATGTTGTTGTTTTTTAAATTTTTGTTTCCTTTTTTAACTCTTTTTCTTTTATTATAATTATTATATTTTTAATAAATTCTTCTGTTTTCTTTTGAATGTTGTTCAACTTTCCAAACTGACCTTTTGCTTCTTATTTGCTGGTTTTAATTTCATCTATATAAATATCATTATTTTTTTATTTCTTCTATTGCTCTTATTCCTCACTTTGAAAGGTCTTGAGTTACTTCTATTTTTGTTTCTGGGACATTTTCCTTCTGATGTTCAATATCTGAGACTTTTTTAAAAAATTCCATTGCATTCCCCCCCCATTTTCCTGAAATTTTTTAATATTATTTTTTAAAATTAATGTTTTCCTTCCCCATAATGCAAGTTTTCTTGCGACTATTTTTGCCTTGAATTTAATGTATTTTTTACAATTTGTTTTATTTTGTATGTTGCTATGTTGCTATTCTTCCTATTTTTGAGATGACATTAAGGGAATGGATCTAAAAATTAGAATTATCTCCCTTCTCTCTCTTTATTCACTCTGCTTCCAAAGTAGGGGAGAGAGAAGAGATTTGAATAATTTACTAAACACCTGTTATGCCACAGCTTTTGTGTTTAATGGTGTTTAGTGTATTTGGAAGTGATTTGGTTTAGTAAAGTGCTAGATTTAAGACATGGACTTAAGCCTTGTTTCAGACATTTGCTAGCCTTGTGACTATATTCACGTCATTCAACCTCTCTCAGCGTCAGTTTTCTCAGCTGTATATTGGGAATTATAATAGCACTTCCCTTATAGAGTTATTGTACGGATGAAATGAGGTAATATGTATAAAGCAATTTATAAACCTTAAAATACTTTATAAATTGTTAGTTATTTATTTTATTGCCATTATTATAATAAATTTGTGCTTTCATATTTATATAATGCAAATAAGCATAAATCAAAATCTATTTCATCTTTTGTTCTCTAACACAGTCAGAAAACATGTAAGTTCAGAAAAATAAATTCAACAGGCCATAAATGAATTGCCACAGACCAAAAAAAAAAAAAAAAAAAAAAAAAAAAAAAGCATTCAGTCAATTAAAGAACAAGTTCTTTAAATTACATGAACTTTTTGAAAATAAAGAATGAATGCCTTCTATTACTTCTAAGAGGGAAATATGGTCCTGGTACCTAAACCAGGAATGAATAAAGCAATGAAAGAGAGCAACAAATCATTATCATTAATGGATAAGATAACAAACAATATTGCCTTATCTTATTACAGATAAGCAAGTTAATTTACTTACAGGTCTTAGTGTATATATCTAGTCTATTACCTTTCTGCCAAGAGATGAATGACATCTTTCAATAATAGTCTTTTGAAAATATGATTTTCATGAAATGATATATATTAATAGTCGTTCAAAGTTGCTTTCCTTTACATTATTGAAGTTTTGTATACGTTAGTATTCTGGTGTTCTCATTTTAATCAATGTCATTTCATCCAAGTCTTCCCAGTTTTCTTGGAATTCACCATAATCATTTTCACAGTATAATCATCTTGTTACATCTGTATACATTTATTGTGTTCAAATGTATTTCACCTTTATCTAATTAATAATTTTCTGCTAAAGCAAATAAGTTCTACTCAAAATGTGGTCCACATGAGTTATTTCCCTTTGTCCTTTATGACTGGGATATATTCCTAGCTGCAATGTTACTGGGTCAAAGGATGTTCAGGGCACTTTTGCAGCTTTTTGGTAATAATTACAAATTGCTTTCCAGATAGGCAAATTCTTAACTTTACCAACAGTGTTTCAGTATGTCTATGTTCTATTCTTCTGAATTATAACTGTTTATTTTCTTCTTTTGTCATCTTTGCTAATTTGATGGATATAAAATAGAATTTCAGAATTATTTGTTTGCATTTTTCTTAGTAATGTGGAAAAACTTTTCATGTGCTGTTTATTTTTCTAGAAAGCATTTTGGAGTTATATTTAAATAAATATTGAATATATCTTCCTAGAATGATTCCAGATTATTTTATACATTTGTAATTATATGGAAGTGAGTTTCCCTTTTTATTATTTCATTGTAGTTTTTGTTGTTACTTTGTATAAATAAAGATTTGGAGGGGTAGTTTGTATACTGCTACATTAGCAAAACTATCAATTTTATTATTTCATTGATTATCGAGGATTCCTTTTTTTGTTTGTTTTTAAATGTTCTTATAAATTTATTGATATTTTTTTCTTTATGCCATCAAAAAGGATCCCAGAAAGCCAACTGTCAATACTTTTTGAAGAGAACAAAAGGAAAAAAACAGTAAAACCAAACAATACATTGAAAGAAAAACTGAAAATGTATTCATTGTGTCCAAGAGTCTGATGATAAATATGTAATAGATCAGCTAGGGGTGGGAAATAAGGGGTAGGGGAGGAAATGTATATAAATTATGAAATGAAGTTTAATCTGTGTTATCCAGATTTTCTTCATTAATTTCTTAAATCTAGAAAATCAAAAGAACAAACAAACAATAAATTAAGCCCTGATTTGTACAGCATAGGATTATTTCTCAGGAATTAATGGATATATTAAAAATTAAATGTTTCCTTCCATACCTATGTACCTTGCTGTTCAATCAATTTTCATTCTTGTCTGACTCATCTCATTTAGGGTTTTCTTGGCAAAGATACTGGAATGATTGACATTTCCTTTTCTAGCTTATTTTATAGGGGAGAAAATATGGCATACTAGGCTACGTGATTTTCTCAGGGTCAGACAGCTAGTAAGTCAGGGGCCAGATGTGAACTCAGTAAGATGAGTCTTCCTGACTTCAGACCCAGAACTCTATCCACTATAACACCATGTACCTTCTATCTTTGAATAGGGTTGGGTTATCTTCCCATGTATCTTCTTTGGAACCATGCTTGTTCTTTGTAGTTTTTTCCCCCAACTTTCATTTTTAATTTTTGTGGGAGGCAGTTCTTTCCATCAACATTGTTATAGTTGGACAAATTATTTCCTTGTCTCTGCTTATTTCACCCCACATCAAATTAAGTAAATATTTTCATGATTCCCTGTATTCATTCTATTAATCCATTTTAGAGTACAGTAGTAATCCATTACATTCCTGTATCCCAATTGGAGATGAAGGGGGCTTTAGAGACCATCTATTGTCGTATTTCAGACCACAAGGTTGAGGCAGCATCATTGGTGAAAGATTATCCTGTGAGGCTAAGCTTTGTTTCAGAAAGATTAAGACTTTGAGGACCAAAGTTCATAGAATGGAGCCCTGATGAGAAGAATAGTGAACTATTGAAGAACTATTGAATTCCACAGATTACTTTCAGGCCTAAGAATTGATAAGTTTTTATGTATACACACAGGTAGACAACTTCCCATGGTTGCTCAGGTCTTATATGAGAAATTATTTTGGCTTTTCAGATTTTTTTCCTGGTTTAGAATCAATAGCCTTGTTCTCCTCCTTCATCCTTCCTTATTTTACTTGTCACTATCAAGACATGTATGAAGTATTTTTTAAAATCCTGAATTATCCTCTTTTTAATAGTAAGAAAGAAGAAGAAATGTTGAAAAATAAAGGTTTCTGTAATGATATGAGAAGGGATTAATTGTAATGGCAAATTAATCTCTTTACTCTTTGCATCTAAGGGGTAGGGATGAAGATGAAAGATTTGGATAAGCTGGACAAGTTGAAAACAGTAAGGTAACTGTGACATGGTAATATAATTATCCTCAATTATTTGAGAATTTTAAAATTATACTAAATAACACTAATATGATTTTGGGCAAAATGCCTTATTTCTAGATTTTTCTACTTATTATTAAACATGTTTTCACTGAAAAATAGAAATGAGATGTAAACATTGATCCTTTTCACTCCTTTTAAAGCATGCTCTAAGGGAAGTCTTGCTCTTTACTATAAAGGTTAAGTGTGGCTAATAAAAAAGTATCTTTGAATGTGCACTGAATGAATGATTAATGATAAGAAATTTTAGGAATCTCTCAAAATTGGTCATAAATCACACTTTTCTCAAGTTTTTATTTTGTATTTAGGAGATATTCCAAGTATACAAAGTCATGAACTTTTGGATAGATTCCATAGAAGTCAAATAGAGGTGTGTTCTACTCAGAAAAAAAGATACAAATGGAATTATTAAATTGAGTTTTTGGATTTTCATTTATATCATGCCCATGGTATGATGTTGAATATATAAGATGTTCATAAAATTTATAGGCAAACTCATAGAATGTTTGTGAAAATGATTATTTTAAGTAAATGGCCTTTAATACACAATTAACTGATATTCAGTTCCAAGAAATTGTGGTAAATTGTATTATAAAGTGATGCTTAAGAGCTTAAGTGGTTGCAAGAGAAGTAAATATGGTTATTTTAATTAATTTTCTACAGGACAGTCATCTTATCTCCATCTGGAAGATGGACATATCAAATCCAATTGAAATCAACTGATTAGGGTAATAGTAAGCATTTGAAAACACCAATAATGTTTAGTAGCAAACTAATTGGGTGGTGGTTTTATCATGATTTATCACTAGATATCCCTGATTTTTTTTTCAAATGACAAGTCAGTATTTGTAAGCTTTCATTTCTGAATTCCTGTTTTTTTTTTTTTTTTTTTTTTTTTTTTTTTTTTTTTGTGCTGCATAGGAACTTTGAAATACCTCTCATTTAAATTATATTTTCTTTTTCTTAGGAAATGTTAGTATGGTTGAAGCTTTTTTAGAATGTTGTTGTTTGATGTAGCTCACTTCATAAAATAAGCAAGACCTGACCCCAATCAGTCAAAGATTTATCTAATGCCTATTATATGTGCTTATTTTTGCCAGGCTTTTATTGCCTAATAGGTTATGTTTTGGGGGAAGTGGTCTTATCTGTGGTATATCTAAATCTGTATGATAGCAGTAGCAAATTGAGTAATAATGGGATTCTTCTAGCTAAACATCAATGCTTGAAATTTTCATTATATTAAAATAGAATAGTTACTTATTGTTTGTTTGTTTGTTTTTCCTGAAGAGGAAAAATAACTAAGAAGAAGATATGATATACTAGATAATATATTGGAAGACTAGAAATTGTTTATGATTAAAGATAACATAATAATGAGATTTTCACCATAGAATACAGAACTGCATTTGAAGTTAGAAGATCTGAGTTCAAATCCCAACTCAGATGTTTGTTATCTTTGTCACCTTAAGCAAATAACCTTAATTTCCTCAGTTGTTAAATAGAAACTGCACTACAGGGCCTCTGAGATTCCTTTCAATTTTAGATCTGTGATCCTGTGATATCTAAAAAATTATTTTACCCTAAATCTGTTATCCTATTATCTAATGAATAGAGAATAAATAAATGCAAATAAAGTTTAGGCAAGTTAAGGTAGCATAGTGTTCAGAGTAGTTAAGGAACATGAGTTTGAATCTTCTCATGATCTTATGATTGTGCTGATGTTCTGTAAGCTCCCAGAGGATCTATTTTTTGTTTCTTTGTTTAAAAAGTGATTATAATAATAATAATCATACCACTTATCTCAAGGTGTGATTCTAAAGAAAGTGCTTAATAAATCTCAAAGCCCTCTATTAATGTGAATTATAATCTTAACCCATCTCTTTTGCAAATTGGCAGTAAGTAAGATGCTATAAAGAGTGGCTAGGTGGTTGTAGTGCTTAGAGTAGCAATCTTGAAGTCAGGAAGACTCATCTTTGTGAATTCAAATATGGCCTCGGACACTAGCTGTATAATCCTGGGCAAGGTTACTTTATCTTGTTAGCTGTAGTTTTCTCATCTGTAAAATGAGGTGGAGAATGATCAGATCCAGCACCTTTGCCAAGAAAACTCCAAGCTGGTCACAACTGAAAATGACTGAGCAATAACAAGATATTATGAAGAAAATTTACCAAATCTCCTAAAGTGGAAGGCTCTGAAAATGGAATGAATATTTCACCATCTGTATGGTTTGGATGCAGTTTTGCTAAAGGCAGAGAGAGCTGAACAAATGATGCCTCAAATAATCCCATTGTTTTATTATGAGTGAATTTATGAGATTCACGATTGGTTATAGCAGTGAGTTATGTCCCTGCTAAGGTTCTTAATGAAAGGTTGATAAGTATCATGTAGAGTTAAGAGATTTAATATTCTACTTAATAGATAGTGGATGGAAATATGAGAGAAGAAAAATAAATACAACATTCTTTCAGGGGGTCTTTCGGAATGGTCATGACAGCAAGTGTTGATGAGGACCAAATCCCTGAAGGCAGCTTGCTTAGTCAAATGTTAAATGTAATGGGATAAGAGGTAATTAAGACAGAACTGGGCTACTCATTCTTAGTTGAATCAGTCAGGAGAATGACTGTAATAATGTAAGGAATATTTAAGTTCATACATAATACATATGGAAAGAGTTCTGGAGTATAACAATTATTTAACAATGAAACACTCTACAGGCTTCTATGTGAATATTTACAGTGGTTAGACTATTAATTTCATAAATGAGTTTGATTTTAGATGTACAGGCTTTCTACTTGGCCTGTCCATTACTCTTGAAGCCTTTTTAATTCTTTGATTCTTGGATTCCATTAAACAACAACAACAACAAAAAAAAAAAAAACAAAAAAAAAACAACACTTTTTTTGGAAGATAAAATTGGCTCATTTGATTTTTATGGAATAAAATTGGATTTAGTAATATAATCATAGCTAGTATTCACATAGTTATATTTTAAAAGAACATTTATTAACACATTTGATCCTGAAAACAAATCTATCAGGTAGATGCTATTAATTTCTCTGCTTTGCAATAAGAAGACTGAGGAACATAAATGCAAAATGATTTCTTCAGGTCACAGAGGGTCTGAGGGAAGGTTAGAACTCTGCTATTCCTGACTTCAAGTATCATATTTTTCCCTTGTGCCATCGATCTGCCTAGTTAAACTGTTGTAATAGAATCTATCTTTAGTGTTTAAATGGATTTCTTATCTCATCCATTTGAATGCTCCTTCTAATGAACTGTTGTACCACCTATCCATGCCTGTACAACTTACATGAAATTCACACTCATGTTTTTCCTTAAGTAGGCATGAGAGCAGTCAACTTGTATGCTAGGGACCTTCTTTCCTCTTGACACTGCATAGATATTTGTGGAGCATACTTTTCTTGACTAGAGTATATACTAGAAGAAATACCTACAACAAAATAGTTGTAGGTATTTCTTCAACTCTATCCTAAGGATCAAATTATAAATGGCACATACTTTCCACTTCCATCTTTTAAAAGAGTTTCAAGATTATTTTCCTTTATATAGTTTCTCAAGTACATTAAATCCTTAGGAAACACCAAACCAAGAAATGCATTTCCTCTTGGGTAATTCCTTGTATTTCCCAGCAGATGGAGACAATATGTAAATTTTATTCTGTTCTTGGTTGCATGCCCACACAGGTGATGTCCTTTTCCCCCCCCCCCCCCCCCCAGGTGTCTTCTGGTGACTCTTGTTAGGTCACAGATTCCTATCCTTCTCACCAGTCATTCTTGTACTGTTCAGCTTTTTTTGAATTCATCTCTCTTTTAGCTAGTTTAGAACTCTTATTATTTATTCCCATTTCACATAAGGTCTTTGTCAGTGGTGACCTTCATCAGCAGAGCCAAGGACCATGAAAGGATTTTTAAATCCTGTGTAATCAATTCACAGGCAAGAATCACTAGTTTATGCTTCTTGTATTTTGATTAAGAGTAAGTCCCTAAAGTAGGATCATCTTTCTGTTATACAGGGTAGTTTAGTCACAAACTTTTGAAGCTAGCTAAGAGAATAAAGTGAGATTACATTTGGCTCACTTCAATATTTCCCTAACAACAACAATAAAAAAAAAACTTTTAAAATAATCTTTCTTATGAAGTAGTAAATCTGTAAATTCAAGTCAGATGCATGTCTACTTTGACAAAAAAATTTTTTTTTCTCACCCTTTTTTTTCCCCATAACATTTAGTCCTATAAATTGAAGGGGAGTTTATCTAAGACTTCAATTTGGGCACATTTTAGAAAGATTTTTAGAAAATAATTATTAAAAAGTTTTTTGAAGTAGTGCCATTGAATATGTTTGCCATTTCTTTTAGATTGTGAATCATGAGTTAATGGGGAGTTAAAATTTTGATCACTAAATTATAACTTGCTTTTCACAAGCTAAAAGCTTTTCATAAACTAGAAACAATTTTCCTTCCCTAGGCCCTTGGGTTAAACATACTACCCAGATACAAAGTAAATATCCCAAATTAATGATGAGGTTGAATCCTTTCACTCTTCTCCTATTGCACCCACTCTAAAGGTATGAAACTGAAGTTATAGCTATCTTCCCCTCTATAGAGATCTAGTCAGCAAGAGATACAGTACCAGTCTATTATCATTGCAAAATTTATTGAAAGAATGAAGAGCTAATCCTTGGTCCAAGAAGATTTATCCTATTAGATACAATGATTTGCTTCATTTCCTATAGATTAAAGAGTAACTAAGGTCCTATCTAAATCAAAGTCTATTAAACACTACTCTAAAGAAAAAAAATTTTAAGACACTAAAAAAAATATTTGGAATAATAGTATATGATTCTGATCACAGATCTGATATCAAAAGAACATTTGAATTGAGAGCCAAGTGTTCACTATCCATTTAACTATAAATTATATACATATTAAGGTTGCTTTTTTCTCCCTTAACCCAACAGTTCCATATCCCAAGATTGTAGCTTATAATAAATTTCATATGTTTTGGGACTTTTAAAGATTGTAGAGGTTAGAGTATGAACTGCATCTTAAACTGCTTATATTAGTCTGAGTTATTCAGAAAGAGAAATACTTTTAGGAAATTCATTGAATAATAGACTTTGATTTAGATAGGACCTTAGTTACCCTTTAATCTAGGGCTTCTTAACTTGGTCCCCATGAACTGGTTTTTAAAAATATTTTGATAATTATATGTAGCCATATAATTGCTTTCTTTTGTCCTCAACGTTTTATTTTATAAATTTAAAAGCTTTACTCAGAGAAAAAAAATCTATAGGCTTCATCAGACTTTTGAAAAAGTCTGTGACCAAAAACAAAACAAAATTAAGAACTCCTATACTAGTACCATTCATATCTGAATATTAATATATTCTATAACAATTCTTGACAAGGCATCTTGCTTTTACTTGAAGCATACAGTGATGAGGAACTTACTACTCTTATCCCATTTGTTCTGCCCTCCCCTTTAAGTCTCACCTTAACTTTGGGATTTAAATCCCTCTGTAAAATCTAAGGTACATAATGAAGTGAAACTTGAAAATATATTACTGTCTACTTATTTATAATCTTTATAGATTGAGAACAGTATATTTGTATATTCAATAGATAGATATGCTTGTCCATCATGCCCTTCATCCTAGGATCTCAAAACTTTTCCTAAGCATTGTATTAATTCCCAATATCTTTTAAAGAGATATTTGCTTACATTAGCTATAATAGCGCCCTTGACATATCAATGAACTAAGAAAATGAAAATATAGAATTAATCAGTATAGCATAGTAAGACAAATGTTATGAAATAAAATGTCAATTTTAAAATTTAAAACTATTACATAATAATCTCTCTAAATAATACTTTTTTTTTTCAAAATAAAATCTATAGTAACCATTAAACAAGCTTGGCATGTTATTTTCAAAGCATCCTGATAATAAACTAGATTATGTTGTAGATTTTAGCTAAATATGTCTGATATATGTGTCTGTATATATTCATGTATACATATTATATGTATATATATGTATGTGTGTATATATGTATATACTTATATCAGTGAAAGTTCTCAGAGGACTAAATAACAATTTTTATAGTTTTATCTTGATGATAGCCTTGTAAAATATGTTGTTTCAGTTCTTTTTTGGTAACTAAATAATATGTTACAAAAGCATGTCAGCATCACATACTTTTCTCCATAGAACTGTCTCTCAGAAGTGGTGATCAGTAGAATTAGGGAGGAATGATAAATCTTTCAGTAAATTATTTTTCAGTCATGCCTAACTCATTATGACCCCACTTGAGGTTATTTTGATAAAGATAGTGGAGTGGTTTGCCATTTCCTTCTCCAGCTCATTTTACAGATGAGGAAACTGAGTCAATTGAGGTTAAGTGGCTTGCTCAGGATTATGTAACTAATGTCTGAGGCTAGATTTGAACACAGAAAGATAAGTCTTCCTAACTCTAAGCAGGGCAGAACTCCATCCACTGTGCCAACTGGCTGCCAGCTTTTTAAAGGAACATTGGCTATTCTTTTCATAAATAAATATACACTTTAATTTTTTGTGGTAGTCAATGTTTTCACAATTCCACAATTCACAGATGGCTAGATATTCTAGAATACATATTTCTCTTTATAATGTTGTAATGAGTTAGATGAAAAACAAGCAGTGCCCACTTTGTAGATTTTCTGCAATTTGTCATCACCATTTCTTGGGACTTGATGATTTTTCTTGGTTCATATTGCTCAAATATGGCACACATGCAAAAATAGACTTCTATTCTTGTTTTGTTTTTTTTTTCCCCAGATAAGACTATGTTTAACTAGAGGGGGAAATCCCTAAAAGGTGGGAAGAAAATACAATATGTCACAGGAAAGATATTGGAAAAAAAATCTTTTTCATAGAAGGAAAAATTCTTTTGTGGCATGGTAGAAAAAAACATTAATATTAAAATCAGACAATCTGTTTCCTTCTTTGCATCTCTTGTCATTTAACTAATGACGTGATTCTTGGTAAGCTGCTTTATAAACTCTCTGACTAGTAACTTTTAGTTAGGAGAACTAGGAAGATCTCAGTTCTTCCTTTTGATGTCTGTAAGCTACTGTTGAGCAAGATAGGAAAATTCAATAATTCTGTGATTAAATACAACTTATTAAGCATTTAAAATCTTATGTGTAAAAAAAAAAAAAGAAGACAGTTGCATAAGATAATCTCTAAGATCTCTTCTAGATCTAAAAATCTTAACTTGATACCTACTTCCTAGAAAGGGAAATCAGAGATATAGATTTCTCCCAAATCTAAAAAAAAAAAAAAAAATAGATCCTCTCATTTAAGTGTCATTGAACCAGGCTTCCCAAAGATTAGGTTTATATTTGACCCAAGGGGATTTAGTTTAGCATACAATTGAAGTAATTTCACATTTAGTATTACTGATTTAACTAATGTGATGAATGACTGAATTTCCTTGAGCCATGCTTTGGGTGTTTCTAGCATGAAAAAATCAATTAAGAGACTTTAAAGAATACCATGGATTGTATCAGGGCTTCCATTCCGGTACTCTGCATTAAGTGGTTAAGTTCTGCCTCCCATTTCTCCCCTTTGCTAACAATAGCAAAACATGATAAGTACCTCATCTAGAAATCATTTAATCTTCAGTCATTTGCATTGTAAAACCCTAAAGGAAAAAAGAATAATCTAGACCTCAGTCAGAATGTAACTTAATTATTGGTGAGCAGGTACTAACATTCACATACTGTGTTTAGGGATATTTCAAATTGTAACAGTTGTGTTAACTAATTTTACAAAACACTTCACAGTGTATAAAAAGAGTAAATTCATTTTTGGATTGAGATATCATTTTCACATCCATCATTATTTCTATTCATGTCATTTCAGTTGCTTAATAAATCAGATTCTCCATTGGAAAAGACATTATTTGGTAGTTAAATGGTATAGTCAAGGTTGCATATAAAATTTTAGTCTTCTAAGACATTGTGTATAAGTATATAAGCAAGGGATGGCTTTAGTCCTGCAGAAAACAGAGTAATTTGAATTTATTTATTACAGTTTTTCCATTGTTCCTCCATGTTAGATTTTTAAAATCAAACCGAATATCACTGTCCCACAATTAGTGATGATGCTTGACCTCCACATCATGAAGGAATAATTAAAATTAATGTATTTCTAGAGATTCAGGTTAACAGCATCATTTTCTTATCTTTACTGAGTAGAATGCTGACCTTATGAAATAGAGGTAGAGGGGAATTCATCCTACCTCTTTGTAGGGAAGACACCTGAGAACCTTACAGATTGTCAGATATGATATGGTGTGAGCCCAGAACTTTTGATTCCAAATTCAGTGTTTCTTACATTGTGTCATGCTGTTGTTAAGCAATATAAAATTAAAAGTAAAAAAGCCAAACAAGTTAAGATTGAATAAGATTTAGGTTGTAAATTAGGTTCATGTTTCTCTTGTATCAATGATGAATACTTTAATTGATACAATCAACTAGTTTTAATAGTTATTACAATAAACTGGAAGCAGCATGCTTTTCCCAACACAAAGCCTTGTGTCTGCCAATAAATTTTGGGTAACTTGCCAATGTTAATTTTGACAGTCGATCATTTACTGGTAAGCATTTGCAGAACAAATTATATTTTACAAAGAACTTCATAAACAATCTGATCATTTTTCCTGTTAATGTGGCAAGATAAGTAAATGTTTTTATCTCATTGAGGCTCAGTTACTCACACAAAGAGAAAGAATAAAAGTAACCCCACTGGAGTCTAATTGCTGAACTGCATGAATTCATATAAGAATGAAATTCATTTTATCCAACTTTTTAGTGAGGATATATGATCAAAGCTGATTTATCAACGTGTCTAGAGAGATCTAGATGGTCCAGTGGATAGAGCACCCAGCTAAAATTTAGAAAAACTCATCTTCATGAGTTCAAATCTGGCCTCAGAGGCTGACTCTGTATGTCATATGTTATGTGACTCTGCCTCCGATTCCTCATTTGTAAAATGGAGAAGGAAATGGAAACTATTCTAACATCTTTACTGGGAAAACCTAAATGGGGTCACAAAAAATTGAACAAAATTGAAATGACTTAAAAACTGAACAACAGCCTGTTTTCTGTGAGTCTCCATTAAAAAACAAACAAACAAAAAAGGAACATCAATCCTAGATTCTGAGAACCACCCCACTAATACCTAGTTGGTCAAGGGAAAAAAGGGTTTTCTCTATATTCTACTTCTTTTCTATATCATGTGCTTGTGTAAATAGGGTCTCGCTGGTCACTTCTGAATAGGAATAAACTTATAAGATAATATCAAATTAATTTTACCAATTCAATATAACAACATACTTTTATCTGAATATTATTTCCTTCTGAGCAAACAAAACTGATGACAATGGGAAATAGCTACAGTTTATATAAGTGTCTATTTCATAAGGTTGACAATCATTCATTCTGGCATCTCTTATTTTATTTAAATCTTCACCTGTTCTTTTTCTGGCTCCCTAAGTAGACTTTTAGGTCTTTGAGGCAAGGATTATAGTTTGCTATTTTATTTCCTCAAGCATCTACATGGGTAGGCACATACAAGTATGTGAATGATTGCAATAAGAGTCAGGAAAAGTTAAATGACTCATTCACAGGTACTTCAGGAGAATTGTCCAGAGGCACTCAGTGAACAAAAGAGGAAACTGAGACAAGATTCTTAATCAAAAATACTTGGACAAAAATGCTTGAACCATATTTTCTAGGTACATTAGGTACAAGTAGAATAGACAATATAAGATTAAAGCTCTAAATGAAGAAAATCTTGAAAATGGGTGTTGTGTACATGGATAATAATCACTTTGCCATGTATTTCTTTGCTGGCACAGATATTTTTGTGAGAAACCTCATATTCTATTGATTCCATCACTGTTTCCTGGCAATTAGTATAATACTTGATGATATTTTTAATGCTCAAGTCAAAGATGTCAATATCCTTCTAATGAATTTCTTTTTATATCGAACTTGATTACTCAGATAAACTTGTAAAGTAGAAATATTACAAGTATTCAATACTTGTAATACATTAGTATTGAGCTACCCTATAAAATCTTACATAATGCAGCCATGGCAAAATTGAGCTTTATATTTCTAAATGTTTGAGGAACAAATAGATCATCTCAACTACTTTTCTTTCCTTAATTTGCATTGTGGACACCTGCTATAATTTATCACATATATAGACCACAGATGATTTAAATATGGATTTTATTTTTTTAAATAAAATTCTGTGATGGCTACTAAAATGCTGTGCTAAGACTGATATAGTAAAATCTATTGATTCTTTTGGAATCACTATTCATGGAATGTGTATATGATCTTTAATATCATTGGGAAAATACTGGGTTGGAGAGACTGAACTACATAACATTTAAGTTCCTATTGACTCTTAATAGAATAGATGGAAGATGGTACTTGGTTCTAAGAAATGGAAAAGTTACTATATGTATGGCACATTTAACATAATACAGAGCCATAGGCAATTTTGTAGGATTTTCTGCTATTTTTATTTGGAGAGAAGTGAGGAACAAGTGATCTTTGAGATAATTTAGATAGTAGGGTACTATTATAGGATTTCTTTCTATTCCAAAAAAATATTATATATCCTGTAAAATAGTGATTTAAATTTTATTTATTTTTCTTTTCATACTTGGAAAGATGTAGAAAAAAAAAAGGAAAAGCAGCAGCTTAGCTATAATAGCCCATTTAAAATCATCCACTCAGAACCTCATAGGGGGGAGGGAGAGTAAAGATGAAAGAACTTAATGTGGAGTAGATAACACTCTTTAAGTATAAAGCTCACATTTATATAGTTCTTTACTATTACAAAGTCCCTTCTTAACATTAGTTCTTTGAGGTAGATGTTAGAAGTTATATTAATATCCATTTTACAATTTAGGAAACTCTGAAATTCAAGGAGGATTACTTAGGTTCAAATGACAAGAAACACACAGAGATCTAGGCTTGAAATCCAGATCTTCTGGTTCTAAAGTTTTGTTCTTTTCTACTAAAAGACACATTAATTTGCTGTTACTTTCCTGTAGGTATGGAGGGTGAGGAAGAATTTAGAGTCAGAGTCAAAAATGAGTCCCATGGTTGTAGTAGATGACTATAGAGTTATTAAGCATTTATTGGTTCCAGATTTTATCATCCCAAATGCTCAAGAATCTAGGTATAATACTGTCTGAAATAGCATTTTCACAGAAAGTATAAGTAAAAATTGTAGTAAATGAGAGTGTAGTAGCAACAGATTATTTTTTAATTATTTGATTTAATAAATGAGTCATTTCCATTTTACTACACATTCTCCTTGATCACCCTATTTGTTGATCACATTTTTTTTTACAAATAATATTTTGATAAACCCTCCACTATCAAATTCACTTATGGAAGATGAAAATTTGTTATCCTTGAGAAACTTATTATTGTTATTTTTATATAGTTTCTAAAAGTCATAAAGATATTCAGAAATGTTCTGAGTACTGGTAGAATTGTACCTTATATGAAAAAAAGCCAAAGGGGCTACTTTGAAGAGTTAGTTTCAACTGAATATATAAATTCTACTAAATTTGTTTAAAATGATCAGTGTTATTACTTTGTAACCCTGTACTCTATCCCTGCTTCTTTCTTTATCTATCCCCCTCTCTTCTCTTTGCCCCTTTCCTTTGATAAACCAATGTAATCTAGTATGCAGGTCTTATAATTCATCTTTTGCAATATACTTGAGCATGAATCTAATTTATGAATATTAATCTATTTATGTATGGATCAGGCAATTTTGTTCCTAAATCTGTTTTCAATATTATTTAAGATGTGGAGGAAGATTTTTTATGAACTCATGAATACATGATACCATTTGAAAAGAGAAAAATGATATGAGCATGAATATAATTACTAATAATAATCATAATCTTAAGGAGAGATATTTACCTAATTTTTCATGAAATCTATAAGATGCTTTACATATAGTATTATTTCGTTTAATACTTGGGACAGTCCTGGTAGTCTAGGTCCTATAGGCATTATTTATACAACGTGTATTGTTGAGATTAGATTAAATGGCTTTTCCCATGACTATAGAGCCCACGTAAGTGTAAGATGCAGATTTTAAAATAAAGGTTTCTATGGGTTCTACCTTGAGTACTCTATCCACATAAAACTGCCTCTTAATAGTTGTTTTCAAAGCATACTCAGGGATTTTAATTATTAGGTCTTGATGCTATATTTAAAGATTGCGCTTTAAAGAATCAGTAAAACAGGAAAAAAATGATGAGTTCAAATGTATCAAACATTCCACATGTTGTTTCAAACTTTTGGTTCTTTTATCTCTTCTTTCATAAGACCAATAAGTGATGATATTTTGTCAAATAGCCAACATTACTAATTTGTTCAGGAATCTCAAAAAAAAAATGTCATGGAATACACAATATTAGAAAGAATCTTAGAGATCTACTAATCCAGTGCCCCATTTTACAGCTGAGGAAACTGAGACCTAGAGAATTTAAATTAATTTATCCAGGATCACACAGTCAGTTAGAAAGCTATGAAATCTTTGCTCTCACAGCAGAGTTTAAAAATGGGTGATTTTATGAATGTAACTCAGTTCCTATTCCATAGATTTTTTTTTTGTATTGAGTGAGGATGATCCATTTTAATTGCTATGATTTGTTTAGACTTCCAATAGATATGTTTTATACTAAAAGTATCATGTTATTAAAGAATAGTTGCTGAATAAGCGTTCAGGAAACCTACCTGCTCATCTTGTATCAGCCAAAAGATAGTTGTTATGACCCTGAATTAGTCGCCTAGCTGCCTCTCACCTCCAGAATCTTATGTAAAATCTCTTTCAGTATTTAGTGTTTATTATTTTTAATTTTTAAAATCTTAATATTTTATTTCCCCCCAATTACATGTAAAATTTTTTCTTTTGTTTTCCCACAAGCCAATTTATCTTTCTTTCTTGTGACTTGCTCAGGGTTTCATAGCTAGCAAGGGTTACATGTCTAAGACCTAATTTGAACTAAGGTCCTCCTGATTTCAGGGCTGGTGTTCTCTCACTGTGTCGTTTAGTGCCCCACAAAATTATTTTTAACCATTTAAAAAAATATCACATTCTCCTTACATACTTTCACACATACTCCTTCCCTTTTACCTCATTTAAAGGCAAGACTCTGATAAAGGTTATACATTTAAAGTCATATTTCTAAATATCAGAAACAGGCTTATTAATTATCTTAATATTCTTATCCTCTAGACTTTCTGGCTTCCTCTAAGTCCCAGCCACAATCCCATTTTCTACAAGAATCTTTTTCTGATATTGGTGTCTTTCTTATATTTATTATCTACAGTTTATCTTATACATAACCTATTTGTATATAGTTATTTTCCTGGAGCCTCCTCAATAAGATTTTGAGATTCTTAAGAGCAGGGAATGGCTTTTGCCTTTCTTGATATCCCTAGTGCTTAGCAAAATACCTGACACTCAGTGCGTGTTTAATAATTTTTTTTTAACTTTCTGACCTAGCTCTAGCATTTAATTATCAATGCAACCATAGGCAAATCATTTAACCTCATTGGCACGAGGGGACTAAGTTTTCTCTAAGTTCTCTTTCAGTTATAAATTTATATAATTCCTAGCAAATACTTAAACTCTCTGGCTCTTTTTCCGCATATGTAAAAATACAAATTACTTGGACTAGATGATTTTGACAATAAATGGGATTTTTGACTCTCCTAATTTCCACTCTTAGAAATAAACAATGATAAAGATCCTTGAAGGTGAGGAAGAAATCCTTCTAGTGTCCATCTTCAATTCCTTTTGGACAAGTGACTCAATATAAATATGTAACTATAATATACAAATGCACATGTACATGTGTATACACATATACATATACACCAAATATGTGTGTATAACATATACACATATACATGCATGCACATATACAATGCAAACATGAAACATATATAAATGCATAATATAAATACAGATATATACATAATATATGCATACAGAGTACATAGCTTCCAAAGAGAGATCAGGAAAAGACTTCACATGGAAGACAATGCTTTTTAGTGTACAGTAAATAACATGATTTATAACTGGAAGAAGATGACTCTTGCTGTTTGCATCACAGTGATATTTGTGAGGATTAATTATGTAACTCAGTAAAATATTTAAGAATTTTGAAGTAAGGCTTGGTATTAATTAATATAACCATAGGCTACTTCTGTGCTATGAACACCCAGTGTACCCTATGGTCTGAGTTCCATGCTATATCTTTAGCCTACTTACATTGTAGATTTAATTTAAAATCAATTAGTTTTAATTTTCCTATAATTGTGGGGGGGATACATTTGAGTCAGCAGTTACTCTTTGTAATTGATTTAATTACTTAACATGGTTATTGGCATCTTCCTTTGTTTATGTGGGGAGGGAAACTGACAATCAGTCCACTATTTGGTTGTTAGGAGCCAGCCTGACTTAAATCCATCTGAGGGGAATCTTCAGATATTTTGCTAGGTATAAGTGCTTGTTTCTTGCTCTCCTTAACTATACTCAACCACAGAGAAGGAGCCAAGCTTGCTGGTTGCTCTGCTTCTTGACAGAACTATTCGCCAACCCTCCTTCTTCCTTTTTCCCATTTCCCATTTTCTTCCTCTCCAAGTCTCTGCTAACTGGCCCCTGAGTACATCCAGTAACCTCGGCCCTAGGCTAACCTGTCCATTTCTTTCCAGCTTCTATTTCATTTCTCATCTTTCCATCATCCTAGGATCCTTCTGCCTGACCACAAAGACCTCAAAGAGAATGAAATGACAGGTTTATTTGGGCTTTTTCTGTATTGTTTTGTTTTGTTTTCCTCTCAAGCGGGTACTGCCCTTGAAGCAAATCCCAGCAAATACCTGCCTGATGGAACTTAGGAGTCAGAGGTTGTGAGAAGATGTTACCTGATTATGGGGAGGGAGGATGCCCCTCTGAAGACCTCTATTGATGTTAGGCTAATTGAGAGAAAACGAACCTTAGAGAGGGAAAAATATGTCTAAGTGACAGAGGAAAAATGCTATGTAAATTTTTTATAAATATGTCTTTAAATATTATTTTAAACCTTAGCATTTTCTTTTTTCTATTTGTTATTTAATGAACTAGGAACTTTGGGAGATATAAAGGAGAATAAGATTCACTTCTTGCCCTCACAGAACTTAAAATCCAATAAAGTGATATTATAATTTGAGAGTTAGAAGAAACCTCTGAAGTTCTTACATCTTGGTTGATTATCTAGTTCTAGGGATTGGATCAGATCTGTGATTTCATTAGTTTAAGTAACTCTCCCAGGTGATGAGAGAACACCTATTTTCCTTTTTCAATTTATGCAATATATTTGCAACTTATGTAGTGTTGCCTAAAGCACTGAAATGTCACACAGCCAATATATGCTAAAAGATAAGCTTGTAGTGAGTTCTTTTGGGCTTTGAGACCAGCTGTATATTCTCTATGCCATGTGCATTTTGAGAGAGAATTACAGGCTGAATCTGGCCCCATTAATTTTGTGGGGAAACAGGTGCTAAAAAGTTATGATTGCCTAATTAATGAGTAATTAGCTGGGATTCAAACTCAGATCCTTTACCTCCAAATCCAGTGTTCTTTACACTGTTCCATAACTGCTAATATGGAATTAGTTGGGTAATTATGTGAATTTGGAGATTATATTCTATAAGGGAGTTTTCCCACAAGGCTGTTCTAACATTCTTTGCTGATTCTTCTCTTTGGACTATGATTATCTCAGACTATTAGATGGCACCAATCTGGGAATCTGGAAGAGGCATCTTGAATTCAAATGTGACCTCAGATACTTAATTAGTTGTGTGTATCTCAGCATCAACTGTCTTTCTCTGTTTCCTCATCTATAAAATGAACTGGAGAAGGAAATGGCAAGTTTCTTTGCAAGAAAATCCCACATAGAATCATAAATATGTGGGTTGCTCCATATTCCTGAGTGGTGTTAGGCCCTTTACAGCGCCTAGCACAGGATAAACATGCGAAGAATATTTGTTAAATGAACAGACCCGATCACCTCTTTCTGTAAAATCATACTTTTGCTTTATGTTTCCTTTTTAAAAATATTTTATTCATTTTAAATGAAATAAAAGACAAAAAAGGAGAAACTTCCATGTATATAGCATAACATAAAAAAGGATTCAATATAAATGCATACATTTCCTTGTCACACTGTTTACTTTTTTATAAAAACTATGTAATAAATACCATAGATACTTTTCAAAGATACATTGCTTTTCTGTGCTTCCTTTTAAGTTTTCTTTTGTTCTCTGCAGTGTAATTTTTTTTAATTTTTCTCCTTTACTTCCCATTGTCCCCTGGAGAAGTCATAAATGTGTATGTGTGGGTGTTGTATGTGTGTGCTATGTTACATATATGTGTGTATTCACATATATGTAAAACCATGTTATACATACTCCTATTTATCCATTCTTTTCTGCCCAATTCAATGATTTACTCTTTCTCTATTTTATTGATTTAAGTGGTTAGAGATGTAAATTTTCCACTAAGTAGTGCTTTGGCTACATCCCATAAACTTTGGCATGCTCCCATTATTGTCATTCTCTTTAATGGAATTATTGAGATAATTTCTATGATTTGTTTTTTTTTAATCTACCTGTTTAGTTTTCAAAAAAATTTTTTTCTCTTCATGTTCATTAAATGTAATTTTTATTACATCACAATCTAAAAAGAATGCATTTAATACTTCAGCTTTTCTGTATTTTCATTGTGAGGTTTTTATGTCCTCAGTTTTTTTGTATGATTATGTACTTTTGAGAAAAAGTATATTTATTTCTATGTCCACTCAATTATCTACAGAGGTCTCTCATATTTAATTATTATAAATTCTGTTCAGTTCATTTATTTCTATCTTATTTATTTTGTGATTACATTTATGTACTTCTGAGAGATGAAAATTGAAGTCTCCCTTTAATACTGTATCGCTTTCTATTCTTCCTATAACCTACTAAACTTCTCCTTTAGTCATTTGGATGCTATACCATTTAGTGGATATATGTTTAATATTGAGACTATTTCACTATGTATATCTGTTAGCAATATGCAGTTTCCTTTGTCATCTCTTTAAATTTGATTTATTTTTGCTTTTGCTTTATTTAAGATCATGATTACTGCTCTTTCTAATTTTACCTTAATAAAGCATAATAAATTCCCTTCCAGCCATTTATTTTTCTTAACTTTACATTTCTGTCATTTTAAAATGTTTTTGTAAACAGCATATCCTTGAATTCTAATCAGAATGCTATTCATTTTCATTTTATTGGTGCATTCATTCCATTCATATTCAACTTTATAATTACTAGTTGTGTATTTCCCTCAATCTTATTTTTCCTCTTTATTTTTTTCTTCTCATTTTCTCTTTTTACCCTTTCCTTCTTTTAACCCTATCTCTATTTTACTTCTAACCACTAGTTCCTTAACTTGTACCTTTTAAAAGAATTACTCCTTTATCCTCTCCCCACATCCTCCTACTTCTTGATCTACACACTTTTCTAAAAGTCTCTCGCTTATCCTGTCTCCTAACCCTCTTATTTCTTTAAAATTTTGGATAACTTTTATACCTTTTGAAATATGTTATTCTTCTTTAATCCAATTCTGATGAGAATAAATTTTCAGCATTACCAATCCTGATTCCAATGTAATAATTCTTATATTCACTCCTTGTTTGTATAATTGTTCCATTTTACCTTTCTCTACTAATTTTATTTTATTTTTTTTTAAACATCCCATCATACTTGATTCAAACTACCAAAATAATGATAACAATCTTAAGACTACGGATAACATTTTCCCATAAAAGAAGCAAACCGTTTGACCTTATTAAACATCTTAAGTGTTTAATCTTATGTTTCTCCTATAACATATAGGTTAAAATTTCCAATGAATTCTGATTTTTTTTTGTCAGAAATAATTGAAATACCCAATTTTGTTTCATTCAGGATTATGCTCAGCTTTTCTAAGTAAATTATTCCTGTTCTAAACCCAGTTCCTTTGCTCTTCAAAATATCATATTCTAAGACATTCAGTATTTTAATGTAGGAACCAGGGACTCCATTTTTCTTAGCCAGTAGAGTCCCTGGATCCTCTGTTCCCACACTCACCAGGCATGTGCTCATTGCTTCTCATCCACAACCATAACCCAGGACTGGGCTGACATAACTGACCTGATATTCCTCAACATCAAAGGGTCTTTTAGTCTTTCCTCACTCAGATGTCTTCCTCAATCTTGACTATGAAGTGAAAGTTCATGAAGATGAAGCTGCTGACCCAGATGCCTCTATAGATTGTTTGGTAATTCAATGGAGTCTGCCTGTTTAATCCAGCTAAACTTCCCCTCTGGGAGATCAGGTCTTTCCTAAGGTCTTCCCAGTTATTTCAGGAGAACAATGGCTTTATCCTGACTTTTAATCATTTCTGCTATTTTAAGTTCACTTTTTATCTTGTTTGTGGAACAAATTTGGAGAGCCTGATATCTTCTGTTTATGTCATCTTCTCAGAATTTTATTCTATGTTTACTTTTTGAAACTTTTTTTAAAGTACCTTTTCACCTCTCATCTCATGTAAGCCTTGCAGATATTAAATACCTTGGCCAACTTTTCATATAATTAGTAGAAGAGCAAAAACTAGAATTATATAGTCTTTGTTTTAACTCATTTTTCTTAATATTGGATAATACCTACTTTTATAGCAAGGTATTTTAAACTAATAAAGCAACAACAGACAAATTTCTTTGAAAATAATGAAAACTATTTGAGATTTAGGTGCTTGCAGCAAGATAAAAATTTAGTTAAAAATTCATGTATGCATTATCCAATATATTCATTTACTTAGCAGTTGTATAGTTCTATTTCTTAAAGAAGCTTTTTAGTTTTCCTTCTTGGAGCAAACTACCTTTAATTCTTTCATATAGTAATTTGATGCCACATGGTTTTGTGCACAGAATAATGAACTTGTGTTGTGTGGTCAAATATGTTGTAAATGTATATGGATCTATGATTATCTTTTTTTAAAATATTTTTTATTTACCAGATATATGCATGGGCAATTTTACAACATTGACAATTGCCAAACCTTTTGTTCCAATTTTTCCCCTCCTTCCCCCCACAGATGGCAGATTGCCTAATACATGTTAAATATGCTAAAATATAAGATCTATGATTATCTTAATACAATTCTTCCCTTCCCTGCATCAGATAAGGTACTACTTCATAATTAGATATAATGAGAGATGTACTGAAGAGAAGAATCTTATTGGCCAAACCCCTTTTATATAAGAGATGTACACATATTTGTGTATACATTTGAAGATAGAAAAATGCAATGAGAAATAGAAAGTGAATGATAATTTACAGAAGAAGAAATAACTTCAATTAGTTAAATCAGGGAAGAGTTCTTGAGGAAAAATAACATTTAGTTGGTCATAAAAATGGATAATAATAATAATAGCTGCTAATCCAGCCCTTTTTAGTTTTGAAGAGTACTTTAAATGTGTTTTCTCACAATAGCCCTATGCATGAAGAAAATGTTTTTATATCCATTTTACCAAAGAGAAACCTATCCTCTTGACAAAGTCCAATGAATGAACTGGTAGTGTTGATGAATGTGTGAAGTAATGAGGAGAGAGTAATTCCAAGTGGAGAGACACCAATATTTAGCCAAGATATAGTCATGAAAATGTTTGAGGCAAGTTAATGAAAAGGCAGACATTCCAATTTTATAGAATGAAGAATGTATGAAGGAGAGGAGAGTTGTTAAAAGACAAGAATGGTGTCCCATATTTGAAGGTCATGGAATATTATTGTTCTATAAGAAATATGGACAAGCTAATTTTAGAAAAGCATAGAAAGGTTTTCATGAACTGATGCTGAGTGAAACAAGCATAACCAGGAATAACATTGTACATGCTAATAGCAAGAATGTGCAATGATTAACTAAGAAGAGCGTGGCTCTTTTCAGAGGTTCAGTGATCCAAGTCAATGTCAATAGACTTTGGACAGAAAATGCCATCTGCATCCAGAAAAATAACTATGGAGATTGAATGTAAATCATTACATTTACATCACTTCTTTTTTCTATTTTCCTCTCCCATAGTTTTTCCCTTTTGCTCGGATTTTTCTCTCCCAATATGATTTATAAAGCAATGTGTATTAAAAATAAAAAAATAAGGCAGGAATAAAAAACTACATTGGAGCCAAGCATGGGAAGAAATTTAGATACTAATATTATAACAGTACTGTTTGTTCTTTTCTAATTTTTATTGGAAATGTTCAGCTACATTAGGAGCTAAGTAATTTCTTATGATTTCCTTGAAAACATAAGAACTATTTATATCTGTATATATATATATATCTGTATATATATATATATCTCATAGCTATGTATGTATACACATATACACATACATATGTACATACATATGCACATATACAATATATATTATATTTTTGTGGGGAAATGTATTCTGAATTATGGATAAACTTTTGGAAATTCATTTGCAGGTCTTCCTGGAGGAGGAATGTTTCCCCATAGGATTGTTATAAAAGATATGACATTCATTTGTATTTTGAAAGTTCTGCTTTGGCTTCCACAAACCAAATTCATGACTACTATATTAACTATGTATGTTGAGAAAAATGACTTGTTGGATTATCAAAGCCAAACTTGAAATAGAAGGATGAGAAGGCAGAGAGAATCAAATGTCACTCTATTCCATTGTATTACCTGGCAATATATAATACATTAGCATCACAAGTATTGATGTTTGACAAAAAGAAGAAATAATAAAATCAAAAATCACTTTTAGTTTTGTATTCAGTTACATATTCACATTCTAATTAAAACAGTACCTATATATTGTGCTACCTCTAAGATTCTTGTCATATAGCACAATTTTTTATTTCCAATTTGTATTGTTTAATGATAAGTTTAATACCCAATCTATATGATTGCCTTGATAAAATTGCTGACCATGACTTAGTATGCCTAATTTGTCTAATTTTAAGGCTTTGAAATGTCTGTATCTTTCTACACAATAGTAATTTAAATCTAGTATAACTCTTTCTCATAACTGACATAATTTGCCTGACTTTGAAAATGAAAATATTTAATTAAATGGTATATAAAAATGAAATGAAATAAAACTTTGCTTTTATTTCAGATCATTTGTCTCCCTTAAGCAAGAGTCTTTGTCTCTTTCATTCTTTGTCAGCAGATTTAAATCTCAGTTCCAATAAATTCTTTTCAGTCACATTATCTTCATTTAAATACAGATGTGCTTTAGGATAATTCTGTGTTCTTTATATATTGAAAATTTAATGACATCCTGCTCCCAGCATACTGTCATTTGTGCTTTAACATTTGTAAATGGGACTGATCTTTCTTAAGAGCACTGTTTCAGAATGAGTGAATAGAATACATATTAGTCAGGTTGTTTCTCTAATTGGTCTTATTTGTGTTAAAAGTGACAGAAATGCTTGAAATCACTGTCTATCTTTATTACTATATACTCTGAAGCATTATGTTCCCTATCCTGCTTCTTGTATCATATCTATGTGGATAACTCCTGGGGATACAATTTATAAATCCCCAGTCCTCCCTGCTCTACTGATTTACAGTTAACTCATAGAAATTCCCTTTTGTATGTTCTACCATCACCCTTGAATCAGTCTGGTTTGGGATCTCAATAGAAACACACTAGAAATTTCCCTCTGTGGGGTTTACTGATCACATTTGGGGACATTTAGGAACCATTCCACTTTCCTTTTGCTCAGCCTCATCATCTCCCTCCCACCAGATCCTATAATCTGCTCCTGGGACCCCAGATTCTGATATGTGAGCATTACTTGCATTTGTTCTGCACTATGACATCTGAGCCCCAACCATCTTCCTTATGGGAGGATGGGACCCTAGACTCTGCCTTTGGACATCCTCTCCTCCCACTCTTCTACTTCTTGTAATTCTGCTTTATGTATTTTTTTTTTGGTATCAAAAGCTAAGGTTCTTGAGTATACAGACTATCTTCTTTGCTTATTTTTGTGATCCCAGCATTTAATATAGTGCTTGGCAATAAATACACACACACACACACACACACACACACACACACACACACACATATATGTGTGTATATATATATATATATATATATATATATATATATATATATATATATACATATATATATATATACACACATATATATAATGTTTATTAAATCTTTCCTTCTTTTCCACCATCCTTCCCTTGCTAGTAGTATACATACACAAAAATGACAGATAAAAACAATTGCCAATCAGCTTCTCCAGTGGTCCATATCGTTTTCTTCAATGAGGGATGAAGCAATACATTTTCCATGAAATCCAGACCTTCTCAGAACTGCAGGTTGGATGTAAATGGGTCCAGAAATTAAGATCAGCATGGTTTTTATATTCAAGAACACCAAGGAATCTAAAGTTTTTTGTCAAATGTACCTATCTCGGGTCATTATAGTCCAGGTACCTTTTATTTGCCCTTTGTTCTCGAAAAGAATCATGATATCAGGGAGGTGATGCCATGACATTAAAATGAATTGGATTTAAATGAGGGAGGGGTAGGCAAAGTCACCAGTCTCATTCTTTCTTCCAGAATCATTTGGTCTCAGGGGCAAGATATAGATGACTGAAGATGATCCCAGATACAGTGGGAGAACTGTCTTTTTAAATTAAGGTCTTTCTGGCCTGGAAAGATTTGCATAAACTGATGGATGAACTAAATGAAATAAACAGAACCAAGAAAATATTATACACAGCAACAATGAGATTATGAGATGGTCAATTCCATTGAGGTGGCTCTTTTCAATTATGAGGTGATTCAGGTCAATTACAATAAACTTGTGATGGAGAGATCCATTTGCATCCCAAAAGAGAACTATGGAGACTGAATATGGATCACAACCACAGTATTTTCAGCTTTTGTTGTTGTTTACTTGCTTGTTTTTTTTTCTTGTTTTTTTTTCCCCCTTTTGATCTTGTTTTTCTTGTGCAGTATTATAAATGTAAAAATATGTTTAAAAGAACTGCACATGTTTAACCTATATTGGATTACTTGCTGACTAGGGGAGGGAGGTGAGAGAAAAAGAGCTAGGATAAATTGGATCACAAAGTTTTGCAAGGTCAATGTTGAAAATGATCTTTGCATGTATTTTGAAAAATAAAAATCTATTATAAAAATTAAGACCTTTCCATGATCTTGAGTCTTTATACTCCAGGTATCTTTTGAATATACTAATCAATATTAATTCATTGAGGATTTTAAAAAATAAAAGAAATGGAATTCCTTCATCTCTTTATACTTTCTTCTTGCAAAACACTCTCCAGGCTACCTAATTTCCTTTACTGATGACAGAGTTCTCCAATCACCTAGTTTTTAAACCCTGGAATTATTATTTTTTCTCTTCTTTAACCCTCCACCCCAAATCCAATCAGTTACCATATTCTGCCTTTTATTTATTTCATAAAGTCTTTCAAGGATCATTCTTTCTCTCTGTTACCAATCTAATTTAGGACCTAATCACCTTGTAATGAAATCTTCCAGGCTCTTCCAATCCATCTGACATACTACTATCAAAATTATGTTTTCTGAAACACTAGTTCAGCATGACGGGTGCCATGCTCACAAATCTAAGGTGATATTGTTTAGTTATTTATTTAGTATGTGCTCTAAATGTTAAGTTTATGAAGCAAAGAAGAACCACTTTCAGTTGATGCTCAATAAACTTCAGCTACTTCCATTCAAAAGTCAAGATTCTGGCCAGTATCTTATTTTTTATCCTTATATCTTACTATTCAATTATGTATATATTTGACCAAAGGTAAACAGGTCTCTTCACAAACACTGAATTACTCCTTAAAATTTCTGCTTTTCTGCTATGGTCATTTTATTATCACAGCTAAAATGATCTCTTTTATATATATATATATATATATATATATATATATATATATATATATATATATATATATATATATATATATATATATATACACACATACACACACACACACACACACACACACACACACATACACACACAAAATCCCTACCCACAGTGTAGTCTCTAGTTCTTAAAATTAACATGATCAGCTCAGGCAAAACTGATCTTTTCTTCTTTTTAAACTCCTCCTGTACTACTTTTTGTTTATAACATTCATTTGGTATTTATTATGTACACTTCCTTTTATCATAATTATATTTTCTACTTCACAGGATTGTTGTAAAGAACAAATGAAAGAGCATATATGCTACAGCTCTTTATAAAACTTTAACATACTTTAAAAATGTTGGCTCTTAGAACCCTGAAAAGGGTGAGAGGCAGGTGAAATTACTTAAACTTGTTTGTATCCCTACAGAGAAAAGCATTCTTAGTTATAAAGAGCAAACTTTATTTGGGTTTTTGTGCTTGTGTGGGGTTTTGCCAAAGAACAAGAATAAACAGGAGGAAATAAACTATGCAGTAATTAAAAGGTGTAAGATGTATAGTGTAACCCCCTTTAATGCCGGCTTGGGTTTGGGTCTTCTTTTTTTTTTTTTTTTTTTTTGTATTCATTTATTATTTTTTTTCTATATACAAAAGCTCAGAAGCTATCCACTGATATCCACTTGCCTCATATAAACCTGCTAATGCAGTGAATAGTTACTGAGCATCTTTTTTTTGGTGTAAGACATGAGGTAGACACTGGGGAGTGTATGCTTGTTACTTTTTCTACCTTTCTACCTTTCATCCTCTAAAATATAGTAAACCCATTACCAATCAGTTGAGGATTTTCTTTTTATTACTTTCCTCACCAAAGTCTGACAGTATTCTATCATGAGAAAAGAAAAGGATGTGCAGATGATAGTTTTAGTACATAAATAATATGAGTTATAATGTCGATAAAAAAAAATCTAAAAATACTCCCATGATAGAGGAGAAAATGTGTATGTGGAATGAGGTTTTTTTTTTCCTCTGGAGGGCAGAACAACTTTAAGGACTAATTTTTTTTCCCCTCTCATTGCTTGTGAAATCAGGTCTCTAGCAGAGATTTATTTACATTAAAGATACTTGAATAAAGAGATAGACAAAACCTTAGGAACTATCCACAACTCTTGCCTCTCTCTACTTGAAAGGCCTTTAGATAACTGCTTATAAAGTCAAGATCTCTTACCACTCCTTCTTCTTGGTCTTCGGAAAACCTTTTGATAAACTGTTGGGTCCATATTCAAAACAAAACAAAACAAAACAAAACAAAACAAAAAAAAAACCAACAAAGAGTCAAACACACTCCTTCTTCCTGGTCTTGATAAACTGTTGGGTCCATATTTAAAAACAAAACAAAACAAAACAAAACAAAACAAACAAACGAAAAAAACAAAAACAAAAACAAACAAAAAAAAAAAACAACAAAGAGTCAAACAAAAACCAATTTTATTTTTTCCCTCTTTTTTTGCATATTTTCTGATGATGAATAAGACTGTTTTGAAACAGTTTGTTGCTTTGTAATATTTTTGTTTGTTTTAGATCACATTTTTCCTTTATGTTTAGATGTGACTGATTCTGTTGAAATGTAAGCTTGAATGATCCTTAATAGACTAGGCTTACCACATGGTAACAACTATTCAATATTCATAATATTCAGTGAAGTATACTCTTTAAAAAGAGTTCTTTTAAAAAGAACTTGAATTAAGCTGATAATGAAATGAATAGAGAGAAGAGGTTTAATTGAGTAAAGGTTGGAAATAATAAGAATTGACCATTTATTGGTTATGGGGCGAAAATAAGGCATTAAGGAGAGTGAAAATTTGAGGTTAAGGCTCAGTTTATAAACCTGAGAGACTCTGTTATTTTTAACAGAAATGGAAAAGTTTGGAAAAGGAGACAGAGGGAGGAAAGATAATGAATTCACTTTGGGGTATGTTTACATGATACCTCTGGTTTAAATTTGGAAGGAATAGCAAGTTGTACATGGTAGATTTGCTGTTTTTTGTGCAATCATTTTTATTGCACTGTCATGAAAATGCTTGTTTTGTTCCCTAAATTAAAAATAAAATATAATGCTTATTTTCAGAATAAAAGTTATTGGGTATGACTTGGATAATGAGACAAGTAAGTAAAGGAGTGTTCAGGTAGGGAGGAAGACAATTAGAGATGAAAATTCAGAGAAGAGAATATTAGGAGAAGAGGGTTGTCTCCAGTGTCAGATGCCACAGTCAAGAAGTACTAGGTCTCTGAATAGACTATACGATTTGACAATTAAGAGATGATTGGTAACACTGGAAATAGCAATTTCAGGTGTATGAGGTCAGACAGCAAAGAGCTGAAGAGTGAGGGAGAGGAGAGAAAATGTGGCAACTTTTTCAAGGAGTTTTGCGGTAAAAGGAAAGATAAAAGGGAGCTGGAAAGAATGCTACAATCTTGTGACAACTTTCATCTTAAACAAAATGGGAAGGTTTGAAGGTAGCACAGAGACTGGCCTCTGTTATTTATCAGGCTTGAATTAAATTTATTAATTCTTGTTAGATTCTACACCTTAGTTTGAATCACTGCAAAATGAAGGTGTTGAACTAAATGATCTAGATCTCTAGTCCTTTACTCTAAGATTCAATGGCCTTTGGGGCTGAATTATAAGCATATACTTAGTAATTAGTGATATATAATAAGTGTGAGACAAGGCATGGGTATAGTTATTCAAGTATCCATTCATTAATTCTTGAGACACTTTGAATGTGCAGAACGTTGTATGAGAGACACAAAGTTTAGTAAGAAAGTTTTCTTTCTTTCATGTAGCTTTGTTGGATCCCAGACACAACACATAAAATCATGGGATGAATAACTATAATACAGTTGTCTGAATTTAGAGAAAGAAGCTCATTACTAACAGGGAATCTAGGAAGTAGCATTTGAGGATTGATATTTAAAAATAGGTAGGAATTCAATTAGTGAAGGGTGGAAAAAATTGGAGGGAGAACATTCCCGCCCCAGAAAGCAGCGTGAGCAAAGGCAGAGATGGAGTGGTATAGGTAGTTTGGGGAGTAAGAACAGCTGGGATTATCTTGACAGTCACATAGAGGATAGATTTGGAAACAGAGTGAAGGCAGAAAGACCAATAAGGGGCTATTGCAGTAGTTTAGGTGATGGCAATGAAGGCCTGAGCCAAGGTGGTGTCTAGTGAAAATAAATAGTGAGAGATGGAAAAGAGGTAAAAATAAAAGAGTTGAAGTACTTGCCTGCTATAGTGAAAGAAAAGAATAAGTAATAACTTCCAGATATCAGAATGGGTTAATGGTTTCTGAGGCAGAAATAATGAAATCAGAAGGAAGAAGCTGCTATATAAAGATAATTAATTGTTCATGATAATAGTAATAATACTAAAAATAATAGCTAGCATTTATATAATTTACATGTTATTGCAGTTGATCCTTAAGCAGCAACTCTGTGAAGTAGGTCTTTCTGACTGTATCTACCTTATCATTTAGCTGTCTGATGTCTGATTGTGAAAGAAAATACCATTTATGGGATATAATAGAACATATATGTATATGCATGTTTGCAACCATACATTCATGATAAAACCTACTCTTTCTGGTATTCTACCTTATTATAATCATTTCCCTTGAATATAGTTTGGCTGTGATATCTATATAAATGACAGATTCTTTTGCATTTGTTTTCTCTTTTCCCTCATCCATGCCCTTATTCTCAAATCAATCATTTTTCCAAAATACTGAAAATACAAAAAAAAAAAAAAAGAAAGAAAGAAAGGAAGGAAGGAAGAAAACAATTCCTGCCTTCATAGAGTTCACAGTTTAAAGTGGGAGACAATATGTAAACAAAACAACTATTTATATCAAAGCAATAAATAAGATATAGTAAAGATAATTTCAAAGGAAAATTCAGGAAAATGGGAAAACCCTTGTAGAATGTGAGATTTTTTTTCCCCCTTAGGCTGGGGTTAAGTGACATGCCCAGGGTCACACAGGTAGGAAATGTTAAGTGTCTGAAATCAGATTTGAACTCGGGTCCTACTGAATTCAAGGCTGGTGCTCTATCCACTGCGCCACCTAGCGGCCCCAAATGTGAATTTTTTTTTTTTAGCTAGATTTGGAGGCTGAGATGAGAAGCATGCTGGGACAACTATTGAAAATGTTCCATCTGGGGATGGAGTGTAGTGTGTAAAGAAGTAAATGTCCATTGGATCATAGATTATGTATAAGGGGTAGGAAAATTGATAGGAAAGTTTTAGATCATGAAGGCTTTTAAAAGTCAATTGACGGTATTGTCTTTGATCCTGGAAGTAATAATGGCCCACTGGAGTTTATTGATTATGTGGGTTACCTTTGCTTTTCAAAGATCTTTCTTCTTCCTCCTGCTATTCTTGTTGTTGTCATAATTTTTGCTGTGTTCATTGTTATTAGAATGGAATACTTTCTGTTACATCTAAAATATATTTCCCCTAATAATTTTTCTCTTGCAAATTTACAGTGTAGCCAATTCAATTATTTATTGTAATAGAGCTTATAAAGAGCTTGAATAAATATCAGAATTTAGTAATTACGATATATTTTATTTTGGCTAATATCTATCTCAGCTTCCATCTCAGAACAATGTAAAAAATAAGATCTGTTAACCTAAAATAAAATTTATAGAGTTTAATTTTATTTTATTTTCTTCTACTTATAAGTGCATTCTTTTGCAGGTTTTGATTTTAAGTGAAATGGTCAATCAATAATAAAAAAGAGAAGCAAGAGACCTCTATGGCCATATATTAGACCATCACCCACAGGCTCATTATGAATTTATAGATAGAATAATAATATGGAGAGAAATGGTAATTCTTGAGATTTTTATATTTTTAATATAAAATTTGGTTTATCTTGCTTTCACTTTTCAATTTAATAAAGAAATTAGAAAATATAACCAGCTTTAGATAAGGGAATCTTGCATATAAATTACCTAATAAATGAAAAAGTATTTATTATGTGCTTATTTCTTACTATGTGCAAAATACTGTGCTAAGCAGTGGGAATACAAATAGATAAGCAAGACAGTTCATGTTCTCAAGGAATTCAAATTATGTAATAGGAGAATGTAGCACATAGAAGAGGTTTTAGGTATGTACTATATTAAAAGTCTCCATGATCCCTAAGGTAGAAAACCTAATGATATTCTAGCTTCTTTGACATCATTTCCAAATATAAAATTATATCACTTTTTGGTACTTGACAGTGAGTTATGGTAGTGATAATTGTCTTTTTCTAGACTTTAATAGTTGTGGTTACTGAGGAGTTGGGGGCTGCATCCCCTGCAGAGGAAGTGGCTAGATTGCATCTCTACAAAAATTGATTCTTTCTATGATATCTGCCAGAGCCACTCTACAAATAGTATCAGAGGTATATTTATGTTTCTCTCAGGTAAAACTCTTAACTTCAATTAATCTTAAATGAAATGGACTGCTTGGTTTCTCTAACAGCAGAGGTCTTTAAATAAAGTCTGGATGACACTTAGCAGGTAGATTATAGAGTAGATTATTTCTTTGTATATAAGTATAGTCTTGGAAGTGCTTACCAGAGCTTTGAGATTCTGTGAAGAAGTGGTTCCATCTTGTGCATTTCTAGATTGATCTGGGCAGTAAGAATGATCTTGAATTTTGTCAGTCATCGAGTTTAGACTTATTTTTATAATGTTCAGTCTTTCTGCCTAACAAAAGAATTATACTTTCAGTTGAGGATTTAAAAGTTTAGAGAATTTTCCAGCAATTCTTGAATAAAATTTAGTGAGCCAGATCTGAAATTAAACTCTAAATGTGGGTAATATGGAGTTCCTCTGAACACTGAACATTGTTTTTGATTAGTGCTATTTCAGTTGTGAATTAAATTTAGGGTTATCAAGTTTCCTTCAAATGACATTCCACTGTACCCCTCGTTGGCTGGATTGACTGTAAATATTCTGAATTGAGCTGAAAGTAAGATGATATATGTAGATTTATGGTATTCTCAACTTAGGCTGCTGTAATATAACACAGTATAGTAGAAAGTGCTCTTGGTCAGAAATTGGGAGTTTGGCTGTAAAGAAACTTAGTTTTGTGACTGAGATACCTTTGGGCAGCTCACCTCTGTGGACCTGTTTTCTCATCTATGAAATGGAGATGCTTGTGTTTTCCATGTCTACATAACAAGGTTATTATGAAGAACAATTAAGTGAAAATGTTTAGCATCATAAAAAGCATGCATCATGTTACTCCCAATAGCTACATTCTTAAGGTGACTATATCATTCCCAAGACTGGGTTGCCTGGCATTTCTTGAAAAATATTGGGGTCTACATTTCTATTGGAGTTTCTAATGTATCATTCATAAGAGCTGTACAATCACCCTCATTTCACAGGAGGAAAATGAGAACTGGAGAGATCAGGGAACTTTCATAAGATCATGAAACAGTAGCATTGAGATTTGATTCCATACCCTTTAGACTCTAAATCAAATACTTTTTTCCACTTGCCACATTGCCTTCACTTGGTCATTAAAAAAAATAATAAGTTATTTTCCTATTTCTCTTTAGCAAATGTTTTTGATAGTTGCTGAAACTATCTGTGTGACTTTTTTGGGGGGAATGCTTATTTTAAGTGTTGCTGATTTTTACCTCTGAAGTACATAACTTTGTAAAATGTACTGTAATTATTGCTTTTCTAAGCCTATTTAGTATGAAATGTTCAATTATAGAGGGTTTTTCCTTTGTATCTTAATAGAAATATATGGATCTCTCCTTTATGTACATAATAATTCATTACCTCTAATTCTTTCTATTAGTCTAGAGGCAAATGATTTCTAATGAAATCCAGTAATATCAGACTCATTTTAAATCAATTTAATAAAATTAACATTGTTAGAGAAGTGATTGAGATACTTCATATCCAAGGAAGGGTAAACAAGGTGGACAAAGAGTGACAAATCATGTCTTTTGAAGATCTTTGATGCTTAATATACCTTTGTTTAACTGAATTGAATTTTAAGTTCTTCATAAACAGTATTGCTATTATTTGTTCCATGTTCTGTTCTGGTTATATTTACTTTACTATGAATCAGTTCATGTAAGTTTTTTTCCAGATTTTTCTGAAATCCACAATTTGTTTAGCCATTTCCCAATTGATAGACATCCCTTTGCTTACCAATTCTTTGTCACCACCAAAGAGTTGCTATAAATATTTTTGTACAGATAAGTCCCTTTCCTCCCTTGTTATGGATATTTTTGGGTTATAGATGTGGTAATTTATTAAAATAAGACACTAATGAAATTGATCTCCTGAACTGACTCTTCTTTTCACTTGAACACTCTGAGACAACTGTTGGATTATTAACTGGCCTAATTTCAATATATTTGTTTCTCAGGCCTGAGGAAAGAAAGGTTGTGGGGGTGGAGGAAGGAGAAGGGGGAATAACTAATAGGTAGAGCAGGCAGAATGCATGTAACATTATTGATTGAATTTGTTATTTTGTATGTTTGGTCCCTGGCACTCCAAAACAGTTAAAATAGTCGAAGATCACAGATAAAGATAACAGAAAAAGTTTGAAGTATTATAAAAATTATCGAAATATAATAGCGATACCATGTGAGCACATGCTGTTAGAAATATAGTGTCAATAGATTTTTTGAATACAGAATTGACACAAACTTTCAATTTGTAGGAAAAAAAACCCTGATATTTGCAAAACATAAAAAAGTGAGGAATGCCTAAAAAAATTTTATAATAGAGTACAAATTATCTTAGGTTATGTTACATTTATGTGATGTTTTTTTTTCCTCTTGCTCTTCAATCTTATGCAGAAGAATATAATACATATGATTCATATTTCTAGGGTACAGTGGATAGAGTGACAAATGTCTCATTTTTGAGAGTTCAAATTTGATACTCACTAGCTGTGTAACCCTGGGCAAGACACTTTACCCTGTTTGCTGTAAAATGAACTGAAGAAGGAAATGGCAAACTACTTCAGTGTCTTTGCTAACAAAACCCCCAGTGCTCTCATGAAGAGTTGGACATGACTGAAACAACTGAACAACAATAAACCCTTTGCTATTCAAGAGAACCCAAAATCATGGAGAAGCATCAGAATCAGAATTTGAACACACATGCTTCTGATTGCAGACTTGGTGCTCTACCTATTGTACTACACTGTCTCCCTGATTTTAGGAACTTTGACTGCAAATGCAGCACCCTTTCTGTGATACTACACTGCCTCTCAGGGTACAGGAGATAAAGGCATACTCTTTGGTCTCTGGGACTTTAGATTATTTATGTGATATACTGTAGAGGTCATACAACCAGAACATTCATTTAATCACACCAGGCCATTGCCTAATCATTATGTATAAATTAGAGTTTACTCTGCCACTTAACCATCTTCGAGATCATATTGACTTCTTCTTACTTCTATTTAACCTATATTATTGCTTTATTTCAAGAGAGTGATTTTTTTTTCATTTTGGAAGTTTAGATTGTTAATTTATTATGACTTGGCCATAAATTCTCATGGCTTATATTATCTGTCTGAGATGCCCCTTTTTTCTTCTGTTTCCTATTTTTTTTTTTAATGCAGGAGAATATTTATTATAAGCTTCCTCCTCCCCTTTTCTATTCCAGAACCCTACAGGGATGCCCATTAAATCTTGCCTGAACCCAGGATGATTGATACTACTTAGTTACAGAGTGAGTCTTTTACATCTTAACCTCCATGGATGTAAATACATCAGGGACCAGACCTGCTTCAGGAATCTTTTGCAGCTACTTTTAAGAAGGTGGACTCTTCCTCTTCCCTGTGGCAATAGAGAACAAAGGGGAAGGCGATTGATTTGTGGTAATTCAAAATGAAAATAAAACTCTACAAAGCAGCAGCCCTGCAAAACTGTAGAATCGATCTGGAATTAAAAATCCACAGGAGCCAACCTTATCCCTCGATGTAGAAAATAGGTAACCTGGAAAGCTTTACTGCTCTGCTTATCCAAACAGTGCTTACTTAGGGATGAGACACAACAAGAAAAGGGAAAAGGCATTCATTAAGCTTCTGCTGTTCTATTAATTTTCTATTATGGATAGAATACTAGGCCAGTCCTACAATCACAAAGAGTCAACCTTCCTGAGTTCAAATCTCGCCTCAGATACTTCCAATTTGGGTCAAGAAGTTTAGGACATGACTGAAAAAACTCAACAATAACAGTGATCTGTTAGGCACTGTGCTGAGCACTTTACACATGTTATCTCATTTGATTTTCACAACAAATCTGTAAAATAGATATTTTTCTGGTCTTCCTGTTTCTAGATAAGCATTCTATCCAGTGCACCATCTATTTCCCAGTACTAAATGCAAAATACAAATCTGGCTCTACATGGTACAATTATTTGTAGAATGAATACTAAGTATTGTTAATTGTGTGTGAAATAGTAATCTGGAGCAACTAAATAATAGAGGTGCCAGATAAATTAGGAAGGAGATTTTTGCCCATTTTTGTTTGGACCAAGGCAAAAATTAGGATCAAAAAATATTATAACACATGGAGTTGTTTACCTCTGTGTTCCTTTTGAATAATAAATCTTACAAAGCTACAGTTGCCTGATTTATAGTAGGAATGATGGTATGACCTTAGAATTTCTCATTTGTTGAGATATATCCATACTTGGATTATCTATAGAATTAGATAGTTGTTTCATTCAGTGGAATGAAACAACTAGGTCTTATCTTCCGGCTCAACTGAAACATTTCCACCAGATAATATTTCCCTGCTTTTGTTTTTGGTTTCTTTGTGTTTTTTTGGTTTTTTTTTTGTTTTGTTTTGTTTTTGTTTTGTTTTGTTTATTTGTTTGTTTGTTTGTTTTTCCCCCATAAAGCTTCTCTTTCTTTGTGGCTCCTCCCAAAACAAACCCTTTCATTGAAACAACAACAACAAAAAAAAGTAAGTCCAGAAAACTTCTAAAGAACAGAAGATGCAGGGGTGTGTTAAAGGGTTTGGTGTTGGTTCAGAAACCTTGCTGTGGAGATTAGGTATGCATACTAATAATTCTTTTAAGAGACAGTAGGCCATTCCGAAAATATGGTCCACTGGAATCCTACAGGTTGTCTTAGAACTGGTATTTGTTTGTTCATTCTGTTTATTTATTCACTATACTTACTGAATTCCTACTGTGGACATTGACCTGCTGTAGGAATATGAGAGAAAAATTATAACATGCCTCTATTATTAATTTTTGCAAATTAGTTATGAAAAGTCCTAATCGTGAAAAATTAAATTACAGAAATGAGGTTTTGGTGAAATGCAGAAGCATTGCTAAACATAAATAAGAATCTAAAAAGCTTTTCTCAGATCACCTGTTTAGAGAAGTTTTTAACCTTGAAGGGGTCTGTGACTTCATCTTTTATTGTTGTAAAAGGGAGCCTTCAATGAAAAGCTTCTACTAGTACAGCTTGATGCCTTCTCTGTAGCTTAAAGACTTATAGAGTTGTTTTTTGATATTGGGAAGTTAAGTAAATTTTCCCTGATCACATAGCCAATGTGTGTCAAAAGTTAGTATTGAACCACAAATTTTCCTGACTAAAGCCAACTCTATGTTTTCTACTCCATTAGGTTCCCTGTAAGAAAATATAACTAACCCTCCTTCCTCCCACCCTCCTCCCCACATTAATATATAATCATAGGATGTTATCACAGATGATGAGGTGTTAATATGTTAATACACTTTTATCCCTTTCCAAAGTACAATCATGCCTTCCTACAAATGCTGTTTAACTAAACTAAAATGCATCACTCAGCAAGGGAAGAGTGTCATATAAGGGAAGTTTAATTGAGCCAAAGTCAATCAGCCAGCCAAATGTTACAACACGTAGGGAATCTGCCTGAGAAAGCATGCATTGTTTTACAGACAAGGGAGGAAAGCTAGAGGGCTAAATCCTGATCTATTGCCACTTATTATGAAACTTTTGAAGTTTGCACTGCATAAAGCAAGGCACACCTGTACATAGATTTAGGTCAAATCAATAAATATTTAATAAGTTCCAACTATGTGGAAGGAACTGTGGTGTGTGATAGAGATTCAATAACAAAAACAAAAACAGAACCAATTCTGTCCATCAGATACTGTATGTTCTGTAGGGGGGATTGGTGGGCAGAAGCATGTGTCAGGCCAGTAATCCCATTAAAGAGCATATAAAAGTATCATACACTTTTTAGAAAGTTAAGTAGGATTCAGATTATTGAGGACTTTAAATGCCATCCAAAAACTATTCTATTTCCTAGATAGATGTGGTATTGGGAAGGAAGGACTGTGTATGTATGCAAACAATAATGGTAAATGATTAATAATAATTATTAATATTATGACAGTTCATTTTTATACACTTACTCTATTCTAGACACTGTGTTTAAATATTTTACCATCATTATTTCCCTTGGCCCTCACAACAACCATAAGAGGTAGGTGCTATTATTTATCCCCATTTTACAAATGAGAACACTGGTTTTTGAACAAGGGAATAACAGTCAGCTTTTTGCCTTAGGAAAGATTGTGGAAGAGGTGTGGAGGATGGATTGCAGAGGGAAGGGATAAACATTTATATAATGCCTGTTATTTGCCAGATATTTGTTAAGTGCTTTTTCCTTTCCTTTTTCTTTCTTTTCTTTTTCACAAATATTATATCATCTATGGAATTAAAGACATTTGAACAAGGGATTCTAAAATTTTTGTAGCCATGCAAGTTAGAGAAGTGATTAATAACCAAGAATTTGGGTAGATCCAAAGTTCTCTCTTTTCCTAAAGTCCTGATTTTTAAAAAATTCAGTCTCTTGAAGGATATTGCCAATAATGAGTTTAGACTAACTTTCTTGTTCAGATCCCACCCAAGTGCAGTAGCCACTGTTTTGTGCTGAGGCTTGGGTCTAATCTTGAATCTAATCTTTGATTAGATTCCCCAAGACTGGAGGTGATTTGACTTACTATGATGTCACTCAGTCCCTCATCCTAATATTTTTTCTCTCATTAATTGTTAACCTGAGTTGATCAATACATCTCTACCAAAAGAACATATGAGACCAGAGCCCACTACCATGATTATCTTTGGTCTAAGAGAGACAGCCAGATGACCTTTTATTAATGTGCTGGCCTAAATTAATAAAATCATTAAATTACCCAGAACTATGTCTCTCAAACCTTTTTATTTGTCACATAAGCCTAAAAACCCTAGGCTTAGACTGGGAATAGAGCTTGTGTGAATACAGATAAAACAAGCAATGTTTAGATGAGGAGTTTGCTTAAAGATAATGATAATGTGTTTCCATGCTTGGACATATTTATTTTTTTATTTTTTTATTAATTTTATAATTATACATTTTGACAGTATATATGCATGAGTAATTTTTATAACATTATCCCTTGTATTCATTTTTCCAGATTTTCCCCTCCCTCTACTCCCTCACCTAGATGATAGGCAATCCCATACATTTTACATGTGTTACAGTATAACCTAGATATAATATATGTGTCTAAATCCAATTTTCTTGTTGCACATTAAGTATTGGATTCTGAAGGTATAAGTAACCTGGGTAGATAGACAGTAGTGCTAACAATTTACATTCACTTCCCAGTGTTTCTTCTCTGGGTGTAGTTGTCTCTGTCCATCATTGATCTGCTGGAAGTGAGTTGTATCTTCTTTATGTTGAAGATATCCACTTTGGACATATTTACTGAGATATCTACAGGAAAGCCAGATGTCCAAAAGACACCCTATGGTGAGGGTCTGGAGTTCATGACTGGGTTAGAAATGAATAGGTAGATTTAAGAATCATATGTATAGAATTCATAATTGAATTCATAGAAATCAATTAATTTAAAGATAGAGGGCATATAGATAATATCCCCAAATAGATCCCGATAGGGCATCCATGTCAAAGTGGCAGAAGATGGTTAATTATTCAATAAGGGGGAATGAGAAAAAGATTTCAGATAGATAGAGAACACAGATGCATTGTGGTAAATTTCAAGTACCAAATAGACAGATATAACTTTGCCTTGTGGAACAGTTAGGGTCAAACTGTGAAAACACACTTGTGATTTTCTGGGATCATATGATTCCTCAGAAGTCTTATTTTGGCCATAGATCCAAGGGCAGGCATAATATCAGCCATGTGAATTCAGAGTTTCTCACGAATCCCTCTTCTAGTCCTAAATGTTGGGCTTTGTTTAGTTTTAGAATAAATCAGCAGTAAAGTGAAGCAACGACAAAGGCAACTTCTGTGTTTGAATTTAAGAATGAAAAAATTTCATAAAAATTAAATAGGGTAGATGATGCACTGAGTGTGATCTTTAACTCATGGTTTCCGGGGAATACTGCAAGTGTTAGAAAGTATCTTACAAACATCTGTCTGGTCTCCTTTCCAGAGTTAAATTGGTTTTATTTTTACTTGGTTCAATTCGTTCATTTAGAAACAAGTTTAACTGACTGGACTAGGCAGTGTAACAATTTAAATTCTAAGACATAATCCTTTTTGAAAGAATCCGATGTTCCTTCTGACCTTTGGTTACATGTTGGAGGTTTAGAGTGACAGTGATGGAGGGAGGATGAATTCATCCTTTCAACCTGACTTGAAAGTTAATGCTTTTTTTGCTGCAAATTTTAAATTCACCAGAGATATATCTGAATAACCATGTATGATGGTAGTAAAAATGGTGATAATTTTATTTGTTACAATATTTTAGAATTTGCAAAGTGATTTTTTGTATCCACACCCCTTTAGTATATGGATGAGTTCCTAGATGGGATACCATTGGCCTGGCCTGTTTGTTGTGTAAATTTCTAATTTCTGACATCTAATTGGTTCCAATAGTCACTTTATTATAAAAGCTTTCTAGGTCAAATATTCCAAATCAAAGTACTTGGCTTGCAGTAACAATTCATCAGTAACATCCTTTTCTTTCCCAGAAAGGAGGGTTGCCACTTCATGGAATCCTGGGGAAAAGGAAATGGCTTAATCTCTTATGAAACCCTTTGAAATAATGCCCCTCCAATTAGTCATTTTTGTCCATTTCTGGAAGCTGTGCTGAGTGGTAGCAGGAAGCTCTCTGCCCTATTAACAACTCTCTTCGGGAGCCTTAGAAGCAGGTGGTGAATCTCCAAAATTGTCATTCTTTTTCCTGCATGGTAACTCATAACACTGTGGAACTCTTCTTTGTGTTGCCAGGAGACCTTGGTAGCTCAGTGCCTTCACAGAGGGCAAATTAAGTGACTGGATTTAAGCTGCCCCACCTCATGCCAGTCACTCTCTCTCCTCAGTAAGAGTTTTGACCTAACGCATAAGCTATTATTCCAGAATGAAATCTCCATGCTGCTTCAGACCAGCAAGTTAAAAGTCTTTTCATCTTATACTGTCAAACTTCCTTTTGCTGTTATCTTTCATCTGGTTGCTCAGGAAATACTCTTATATGATTTTCCTGAAAAAGAGGCTAGTTATAAAATGCATTTGGATTTTAATCTCTTGGTCTGAAGATTTGGTAATCTTGTCAATGTGAAAGATTAATTTGTCAGTGTGAACATATAAATAAGATTTAGATTTGGATATTAAAAATGTTTGATGAGAACTATCATTTTAAAGTATTTGTTTTTATTTCTGACCACCCCCTTGCATATATGTGTACCTATATCTATTTTCCGTATCTACATTTAGACCTATTTTTTTCTCTGATATTTTAATATCTTTTTTCCTTCTCTTTGTGTTTCTTCTAGTCTCTCTTTCCTTTCTCCAAGTTCTTATGCATTTTCTTCTTTTTTTGTATTTCCCTTAGCTTATTTCTTATAGACATACATAATTTTGCCCATTATTTCCCACTTCCATTGGAAGGATTAGAAAAATACGCATTCCTTTTATGGGCACACTTGTGTGTAGATGTCATGTTTTGATGATGTAGTTTAAACCTATATCCTACATTCTACATATTGAAACTGCTTGCCGACCTAATGTGGGGTTCGAATCTTATGAGGACATATCACTGGTTTATTTGGGTGAGATTTATACTTCTGTTTTAATGGAACATGCTTTGGTGAACCACTAAAGCAGTATTACAAAAATACATCCTATTAATGTTTGGTGCATTTTCACTAAAACCTGGCAGTGAATTGAGATAAATGAGATGCTTTTGGTATTACATAAACAGCCTTCATATTATAATAAAAAAGTGGTATATTTTGTGTTACTTTTATTAACCAAAGAAAGTAAGAAATATTACTTTTTATATTTATAGCTAGTCATCCCAGAATGTCGCTATTACTTTGTATACAATATATTTGACTTTGTTCATGGAGGACTTTCCAGGATTTTTTTTTGGCCTGATTTTTTTCCTGCTCATCATTTTCCAGAGAACAATAACATTCCATCAGAGAAACTTGCTTCGAAAATTGTTTTACAACTACTATTGCTAATTATATTTTCCTCCATTTATTTTCTCTCTCCTTTCATCTTGTTTCTCCTCAGAAGTGTTTTACTACTATCACTTCCTCTCCCAATATCCCCTCTCTTTTGTCATCCTCCCTCACTTCTCACATCCCATTCCCCTCATATTTTACTGCATACTAACCAATTCTGATAAGATTAAGGTTTTTTCACTCATCCTCTCTTCCCCCTTTTCCCCCTCCACTGTAAAAAAAGTTTTCTTGCCTCTTTTTTTATGGCAGATAATTTGCACCAGTTCACTTCTCCCTTTTCCTTTCTCCCATTACATTCCTCTCACACCCCTTAATTTCATTATATTAAAAAAAAAGATATCATCCCTTCATATTCAACTCATACCCTTTCCTCTATCTGCATAAACTCCTTCTAACTGAAAATTTCTAATGAGTTACAACTATCAGCCTTCCATGTAGAAATGTAAATGGATAAACCTTATTAAGTCCCTTATGATATTACTTTCTTGATGATCTCCTTATGTTTCTCTAGAGTCCTATATTTGAAAACCAAATTTCCCAATCAGCTCTGGTTTTTTCATCATGAATGCTTGAAAATCCTCTGTTTCATTGAATGAGCATCTTTTCCTCTGAAGGATTATACTCAGTTTTGCTGGGTATATGATTCTTAGTTGTAATCCTAGCTCCATTATTCTCTGGAATATCATATTCTAAGCCCTCTGGGCCTTTAATGTAGAAACTACTAAATCTTGTGTTGTTATGACTAGGCCTCCACTGTACTTGAATTGTTTCTGGATGCTTGTAGTATTTTCTCCTTGACCTAGGAGTTCTGGAATATGTCCATAATATTCCTGGGAGTTTTTATTTTAAGATCTCTTTCAAGAGGTAATTGGTGGATTCTTTTAATTTCTGTTTTACCCTCTAGATCTAGAATATCAGGATTTTTTTCCTTGATAATTTCTTGAATGATATTATGGCTCTTTTTTTGATCGTGACTTTCAGGTAGACCAGTAATTTTAAAATTATCTCTCTTGAATCTATTTTCCAAATAATTTTTTTTCCATTAAGATAGTTCACATTTTTTTTCTATTTTTTTTGGTTTTGCTTTATTGTATCTAGATTTCTCATAGTCATTAGCTTCCATTTGCTCATTTCTACTTTTTTAAGAAATTATTTTCCTCAGTGAGCTTTTGTACCTACTTTCCCAGTTGGCCAATTTTGCTTTTTAAAGGTTTTCTTCTTCTCTTTAGTTTTTGCATTTCCTTTTTGTACCTCTCTCAATTTTCCCCTAATTTTTCTCTATCTCTCTTACTTGATTTTTAAAGTCTCTTTTGAGCTCTTCATGTCCTGAATCCAATTCTTATTTTTCTTGAAATCTATGGGTAGAAGACTTTTGACTTTATTATTATCTTCTGAGTGTATGTTTGATGTTCTTTGTCACCGTAATAACTTTCAATGGTCAGAAACTTTTTTGGTTTTCCACTCATTTTTCCAGCTTTTAAATGCTTGTTAAAGAAGGGTTCTATTTCCAGGGTAGAGGGTACACTGTCCTAAGCTTCAGGGATTTTGTGCAGCTGTTTTCAGAAATCCTTCTAGGAATCTGACCACAAGCACTCTGGAGCGGTTAGAAGTATCTCCACCCCACAGTAGGTGTAAGATCTAGTGTGCTGGCAGGGAGTCCCATTCTGTAGCCACAGACTCTCTCCCCTGATCTGCTGAGTCTTCCCCTGGTGCCTTGGGCTGTAGCCTCCAGATTGTCGCTGATTCAGAGATCCTGTCTTGCTGACACTGGGGTCTGGGCTGGAGTTGGGGCCAGGCCCAGTCTGGGCTCTAGTTCTACAGACCTTTTTTTGATGGCTTTCTAGGTCTTCTTTAGTGTCTCTGGAACCCCACTAGTCCTGTCACTGATTTCAGAGGTTGGCCCAGACCAGGCTGGAAATCCCAGAACTTTGCTGGCCTGTTTTGCCCAGGGAACCTCCATTCTAGTATCCCAGACCTTTTTCTAAGTTGCCTTTGGCTAGAGATTATTCTACTTTATCTTTATTCTGCTTTATTCTGCTGTTTTGATTTCCTTAAGGGAAAGATTTAAACACACACACATGTACACAGTTTTGTCTGGAAAGTTCATAGGCAAATAGCTTGACTTCTGAGCCTCAATTTCCTTAACTATAGCACAAAGAGGAAGGACTAGAGATGCATTTCCTCACATCACTAAATCTGTCATGTTATAATGAGAGAGGCACCCAGAGAAGGACTAAATTATAAATGCTCTGAGAATGTGATATGAAATCATAGAAAGGAGAAAGCTCTTTTAGCTTTGGTGATCAGGGAAGACTTCATCAAAGAAGGTATGTAGAATTGGGTTTTGAAGCATTTTAATGGTTTGAAAATGATGATTAGACTTTGCAGAATTTAGACAAAGCATTTGTAAGCTGCTCTAAAGAGGTTTTAAAAATTTCGCACATACCCCCTGTGTTTTCATGTTTCTACTCTGTGAATGTGTCTATTCATGAGACATTTTGAGCCTTTGATTTTTTTTTTTTTTTTGACCAGGCTGGTAATTTCATTGATGAAAGGAGCTCCCTGGGAGGACTGACTTTTCTTTATAGATGCTTATCAACACCTGGTCTGAAACACATCGTTTCAGAGAGTTGCCAAGGGTATTCTACATCCCAATTAGTATGGATAGCTGAATGAGATAGGGAGAATCATCTCTCCTCATATCACTTCTTGAAACACTAGACAGCTGTGACTTCAACCAAGGTTTTATGACCTTTGCCTTTTCTCCTTGAAAGTCTTGAAACACAGACTTTGCCATACCTGGTGTTTCCTCTCTTTGCTTTGGTGGTGGAGTGGAGTGGGATTTTAGGGGAGAAGGACTTAATAATACAAAGACTAAACCTATTACTCAGTGCTTTCTGACTAATCCCTGATTTTACTAATTCCCCATCTCTCCTTGTTCTGTTATGCTGTAAACTTGATTCAGCTTTTAAAAAATTATTAGTGATGTTAAATGTGTGTATGTATATTATTACATATTTATATATGTTTGTGTGTATATATATGTGTATGTACAGATATGTCAACTCTGTTGTGCATATTAATTCCTCTATTTCCCAGCAGACCAGGAAATTTCAGCTGAGATGGTTTTATTATCCTTGTGTCCCAGAGATTTAAACCTGAAAATGCAAGTTTGCAGAAATCCAGAGAGACTGATTCGCATTAGTATGAGAGGTAATGCTATCTATTTAAAGTGAAAATCCAGACAAAGTTAAACTCAAAGGACAGGTGGTTGGTGTTGTCCCTTGTTCTCTAAGAGGATCAAAATACCATCACTATTTAGAGTCCAGTTGTCCAACTGTGGCTCATCAGAACAATCCGAGCATGGTGTGCTCTGCCACAGGTAGGACGCCAGTAGTCCTGTGAACCTTTGGGGTAAATTCTCCAGTTTTGTACATCTTCTGAGCTAACTCAGTTCTGCTTTGCTCATGGAGCATAGCACCTTCTCCACCAAGGGCACACTATGCTGGACAGAAAGTCTTATTCCAGTGTCTCCCTATGTCGTATAATCAATTCTAAAGTTCTTAAGAGAGACCTTAAGAGTGTCCTTGTATCACCTTTTTAGAGATACTATGGTCTAGTTTCCTGGGAAGCTGGTGTGTATGTATGTGCACCTTCTGTCGCTAGTTTAACTAAGGGGAAATTTATTAACTTACCTGTGCCACAGTTTTATCATCCATCAAATGAGAAAGAATAATCTCTGCTCTGTCTACCTCATGGGGAAATTGTGAAGGTCAAATAAGATAATTAACATGAGAGCACTTTGAAAAAGCTGAAATTATGCATATGTAATGTTATTATTTGAGAGTAAAGGAACTAAACAACTTCCCTACCCTTTCTGAATCAGGTCTCCAAAGTATGGCTCTGTTATTGTTATTCTCCTGCTGCCCCTTACTAATAATTAATACAATTAATAAAGCATTAATATAATTATATTCACATAATATATTAATATATAAAATAATATGATTAATAAATTATTTAAATAATTAATAAAGATTAATATAAAACAGAATATAAATATCATGGATAAAGTAATTATTATTAGTTCTAAAGACAATATAAGTGTGCTTGAAAAAGTAGTTTTTTTAACAGATTGAGAATTATTTTTGAAGTCACAAAGACTTGATTTTAAGTTTTATGTTGGTCAAATGCTACCTGTTTGATGCAGGGTAAATCACTTCTTGGTGGAACAGGAACCTTTGCAAGACAAATTATGCTATTGAACACCTGTATTGGTAAAGGAAATTTTCTCATCTCAAATTCCCTATGCAAAGGGATCACAGGGCTTACACACCTCTGTTTCCACTCCAAAAAATAAATGATAAATATTTTAAAGAATCTATGTACACACATATACAGACATTCATACATAGAAAAAGAAATGATTTTTTTAGAACTTAGTTTAAAAAAAAGAAATTAAATAAACTATAAAGAATTCTCAAAAAGGATAGAGGTGAGAATAAAAACCTTTGACTCAAGACATTTTTTTACTGAGGCAGTTGGGGTTAAGTGACTACATAGCTAGGAAGTGTTATGTGTCTGAGGTCACATTTGAAATCAGGTGATTCCTGACTTCAGGGCTGGTACTCTATCCACTATACCACCTAGCTGCCCCTGACTCAGACAAATTTACAAGAGAATTCTATCAAAGATTCGAAGAACAATTCAAATGCTATTTGAATTGTTTATCAAAATAGAGAAATAAAGCATCTCACCAAATTCATTCTAGGAGATAATTATAGCCCTTTCTCAAACCAGGGAAAGAGAAAGCAGAGAAAGAAAATAATGGATCTCTATGTAATGAATATTGATGTTCAATAACCCAGTGTTCATCAAATTGGAAACCATAAATTACTTAGGAAAGAAATTTTCTATTTGTTAAAACAAAAAACAAAAAACTGGGAGAATTTGAAAGCTGTCTTCCAAAAATCAAGTTTAGTCTAATACCTTATACTGTTTCATGATATATAATTATGTAATGCTAAATGTTATGTATTAAAAAATTGGAAGAGAAATTGATCACATGCTTCTTGCAATTATGTGGTAGGAAAAATATTCTTAACAAACAAGAGAAAGAGGTAATTACAAAAGATAAAAGAGATTACTTCAGTCATATCAAACAGAAAAAATTTTATCTAATCAATTTACTTAGGATAAGGAGGAAAGTAGTAGAATAGAAAACAAAATCTTTATATAAAATTTCTGATAAGGGTTTGACATATAAGAAATTTATTTATAAATATGTATATGTGTGTATCAATATATGTGTGTATATATATATATATATATATGTGTGTGTGTGTATCAATATTTTTAAATTCCTTGAAATAGTGCCTCAGATATAATGATAATGAGCTATCCATATAGTACTTTAAAGTTTACAAATTGTTTTAGCAGTATTATCTCATTTGATCCTCACAACATTCCTAGGAGTTACGTTCCATCATGCTTTCCATTTACTGTTGAGGAAATCGAGGCAGAGAGTAGTTAAATGATTTACCCAGAGTCATGCAGATAGTATATCTGTGACAAAATTTGAATGCAAGTCTTTATGGCTTCATTTCTATCAATGTATACTATTCCTGTCATCAAGATGATTTTCTCTCAAAATATTTCATTCTTCATCTGTCTGTTCACTGGGCAGAAAATCAAGTGAATGAAAAATGCACATAGCTCAGATTTGAGTGTGCATTTGGATAGCACCCTATATACTTTTTCCAATAATGTGTAACTCTGGAACTGATAACATAGAGTGACAGGGAGTGGCCCCTGAGTTGGGGCACTAGGAGGAGAACAGATTTCATGACTCAGTAAATTACAAAGCTTCTTTACTGATCCCATGCTTTCCATGAAAGCAAAGCGTTCATCTTTTCAAACACTAACATTTTATCAGTGTTTTTTTTATGGCAGTGAAATATGGAACAAAATTCTAAATATATATATATATATATATATTTAGAATATATATATATTTAGAATATATATATATATATATATATTTAGAATATATATATATATATTTAGAATATATATATATATATATATATATATATATATTTTTTTTTTTTTTAAGAGCACTAGAACTGGATACAGTACGTGAGGACAAGCTGCACCACTTAAATGTCCAATGCACAAAAGCCAAAAGAAAAAGAATAAAGGATGTTGCAAAACAATTTTATGTGACAAGAGCAAGGGATGAGAATGAGAACACTGAATACTGTTCTGATGTTGGGAACTTTAAAAAGGTCTGAATATTGGGTGGAATTCTCCCATCCCCCACTTCCCCAAGATAATGTTTTGAGAGAACCTGAACAAGAGTAAAAAGATGATGGCTTTCATGAAGCATTTGCTATCTGCATCTGTAGAAGGAATTTCTGAATTAAGGAGTTAAACTTATTTGAATATTGGGGGGTTATTATTAATAAATGAGAATAAAAGCCAATCTATAATATAAGTAGTCAAAAGAGATGAACAAGAAGTTTTCAAATGAAGATATCATTTACCATTGCATGGCACTCTAACAAACTATTGCAGCTATGAGTTAGTTGGTCCAACTGTTCTGGAAAGTAATTTGCATAAATAACCAAAAGGTTACTAAATTCTTTATATCCTTTAACCTGGCAGTGCTACTTTACATACATATACCTTTAAAAGGTTTTTTTAAAAAAAAAGGAGAACAAGTATCATATACAAAATTGTTTATAATAGTTCTTATTTTTAAGGCAAAGAATTAGAAACAAGGTGGCTGTTTATCAACTGCGTAATAATATAATAAATTCTGGTGTGTCATTTCAAAGGAATTTGATTTTCTGTAAGAAAAAATGAATATTATAAACTCAGAAAAACCTGGGAGGACTTGGAAAAATACATTACGAAAAGAGCAGAATCAGAAAAACAAGTTTCAGAATGACCACAATAATGTATATGAAAACAATGCTAAACAAATATATTGAATCTTTATGATTCAGGGACTAGAAGCATGCTATCCACTTCTTGGCAGAGGTGTAGAGGACTATAAGTGTAGCGGAGACATGCATTTTCTAATGCATTGGTTTTTTTATTATAATTAATGTTACTAGGGAAGACTTCTGTTTAGGTGAGTGAGTTAGTAGTTAGTTGTAAAGGTCCTGTCGTCTCTAAATTATAATCCTTCTCTGGGAGGAGGTTTCTTTTCTGTATAATCCTTTTCTCTATGAACAGGTTTCTTGGGAGGCTTCTGGAGCCTCCAGCCAGAGCGAAGGTAGAATCTCGAATCCTCTTCTTCCTGAATCCTGGCTCTGAATCTACTCCAGCTCTTGTCCTTCCCCAATCCAAATCCAGACTCTCTCCTTCCAGACTGCCGTCTAACCTCAATCCCAGTCAGACCTCCTTGCCCGACTGCCCTCCTCTTTTATCCTAGCAGAGACTGGGCTAGTGAGAACTCAACGGGGCCTCGGGAAATACTTCAACCAATGAACTTGCTCCTTTTAAAGGTGCAAAACTCCTTTAAACATGTAAACTCTCCCCCAGAAGTCCAAAGCTACAAACTCCTTTCAAAGGCCTGAACCAAAGGTGTGAATTCTGAGCTAGAGAATTGTTTAGACAACCTGAATTCTCACCTTGTAATCCTAACAGTTAGTCATAGAGTTTCAGAGGTTTAGGGAGGACCCAACATATAAAATTTTTTAAATACATAGAAAATAACAAAAATAGTATGATTTTGTCACTACTTTGTGAAATTTAATATACATCTAAGAGGAGGAGTCCACTACAACGCAAATCTTTCAATGAAAGCTCAGATTTTGAGCCAATAAATCCACCAATCAAAAATAAACTACTTATGAATAAGTGCTTAAACAGTCTGAAAGTGTCATAGGGTTTTTAGTCACTGGATAAAATCATATCATCCTTCATAATATTCATCTTATAGTTGATTAAAGTGAATCAGTCATGCCCCTTGGGGCAAGGTATAAACTTAGAAGCCAGTGCGAATTTGAATGGTCCAGGAATGAAACTGTTTAATGGTAGAAGACTGTGGAATGGAACAAAATAAGAATTTAAGGGTCTACTGTAGGCCAGGCATTGTGTAAGACTAGTGCTTTACAAATATTATCTCATTTGACACTCACAACAACTCTGTGAAGCTGTTATTGTTATGCCATGGCATAAAGTGGTAAAGTAACTTTGTACAAAGTCACATAGTTTAAGCAAGTGTCTGAAGTCAAATCTCACCTCAGGGATTCCTGACTCCAGACATTATACTCTGTATACTAGCTATCAAATACCGCTTAGCTACAATTTTTAAAGTTCCACAGTCTTAGCTAATTCTTTGAGAAGGAATTTCCTCTTAATAGTTTCATCCTTATGGCTCAGTGATACCTCCCTGCAACAGAGAGAAGTACTTGTGAGCTCAGTGTAAGAATTCTAGTAACCTTACCCTTGGACCACAGATGTTCACCACATATATACTTCAGTACCATAGTATGTTAGCTATATGTCTTGTTTTGCCTGGATTCCATGTCCTTGTGGAAAGATATGCTTCAAGTTTTGCAGGAAGATGTTTTGAAAAAGTTGTTCTTACACTTTCTTAAAGACTTTTACTAAAAGTTAATTGAGGCTCCTGTGAGATTATCAATAGAAAAAAATACTAGTTGGGGCTCATGAGCAAAGTATGATGAGAGAAGCAGGCAGTTATCCTCTGTGTACTCTATCTTTTTGAATAGTAGAGTCTAGAAAAACTGTATGAAAAATGAACTTGTTTCATATGCAATCCTCTTTTTTGTTCTTTACATACTGAAATGTTTAGTTTGTGCATTAGTTTGTATAATTTTAAAATGTATATATTAATATAAGTAAAGTATTCCTTCATTGTATTTCATTCTGTAGTGATATTCTTGGCTCTTTTTGAAGGCCTTTTGAGCTGAATAGGAAGCACATTAATTCCAGGTATGGGGGACAGTCACAGAAAATGCCCAGAGTGAAGCAATAGAGTGTTTTTCATGGTACTGCTAAGAGACCAGTGTCATTGGATCATAGAGTATGTGATATGGAGGAAGGTATAAAAAGACTAGAAGCAGTAGATGGAGGCTAGGTTATGAAGTATTTTTAATGCCAAACAGAGCATTTCGAGTTTTATCCTGCAGGCAATCGAAAGCCACTGAAGTTTCTTGAGGAGAGAGAGGACTAATAGGCTTAAACTTACCCTTATGGAAATCACTTGAGTGGTTGAATGGAGGATGGGTTGGGGTTGGTTGGTTATTGTCCTTCACTCTCAAAGAAGAACAACATGACATCCCCTGTTGGAGTCAAGGTACAGTGTGTCTAACTATGGCTGATCAGACCAATATGAACTTAGAAAGCTCTACTACAGCTCAAGCACAAATCAAAGAGACTTGAGGCAAGCATAGCCATCACAAGGTTGTTATAGTAATTAAGGCATGAGATGAGGAGGCCCCATATCATAGCAGTGGTAATATCTAGGAGAAAAGGGGGATTATTAGAGCGGTGTTGCACAAGTGAAATAGAGTCCTTAGCAACAGGTCGGATGTGGAAGATGAAGTTGTATGAATAAGGGATTAGGGAAGATGGTGTTCTATTCTTCAGTCATAGGGAAGGTGGGAGAAAGGTGAGGTTAAGGGGGAAAGATAATGAGTTCTTTTTTGGATATATTGAATTTAAGATATCTACTGAACATCCAGTTTAAGATGTCTAAAAGGCAGAGATGCAAGATTGGACATTAGTAGAGAGATTAAAACAGGATAAATGAATTTTGAAAAAAAAATCATCCTAGAGGTACTAATTAAATCCATAGCAGATGATTAAATCACCAAGGGAAACAATATAAAATGGGGGAAAAGAAGAGGATCCAAGACATAACCTTAATTATTCAAATATTCATCATCCTTCATTTTTGGGAAACCATGACCTATATTTATTAAAACAAGGATTAGATTGTTAGGGTCAGCTCGATTATTTATGCTAATAGTTTTTATACTCCAAGTACTATTTACTTTTGGCTTTTTGATATATTTGGCAACAATTTCCTTTTTTAATTACATTTGTTTTGGGCTAATATAAATATAAATTTGTATTTCTTGAGTATATTACCAGGTACTTCTTTCCACCCCCATCATTCCCAGGGAAGAATACTGATTGGGAGAAGAATCCAACCTATATTTAGAAATTTACCACAAGTAATCAGCAAAATATAAAGATAACAGTTTTAAAAGCCAAATTCTAGCGGTCATCTGATCCAACAATTTTAATCCTTCTGGTCTCAGGGGTCTTTTATATTTAAAGTTTATTTGAGGAATCCTTTATAATTTTATTATTATTGAGAATTCTAAAGAGCTTGTTGTTTATGTGGTTGGTATCTATTGGTTTTTATATATTGGGAATTAAAATAATAAAATTTAAATATTTATTAATTCATTTGAAAATATCAACTTATTACATGCTAACATAACATTTTATGAAAAATAAGATTATAAAACCAAAAAACAATGTGAATGAAATTTTATACATTTTTTTTTGCAAATCTCTTTAAGGACAGACTTAAAGGAAAATAGTTGAATTGCTATATATGCTTCTGCATTCAGTCTATTGTGATGTTGTTTTGCTTAATACATATAAAGAAAATCTGTCCTCATTAATATATGTAGCTGGAAACAAGAAAAATATTTTCATGAGCAAATAACCTTTTGCCTTCATTTTGAAATTAGTTTTGACTTTCTAGACTTCTTGAAAGGATCTTGTTAACTCCCAGCATATTATGGATCACTGATTTCTTGGTTTGAGAATCACTGATTCAATCCAACTCACTCATTTTTATAGATATGGCAGCTGAGTTACACAGAAGTTAAATGACTTTATTTTCCCTAGTGAGTTTGTTGACTCAGTGATCCAAGCTTACATATGTTAAGTAGCAGAATTAAAACTCAAATACAAGTCTTTTGACTCAAAGCCCAGTGTTTGTAGTTGGTGATAATAGTGTTTTTTCTTTTATTTTTTTGTTACACTCTGCAAGAAAGTTGAGAATTGAATAGAAATATAATATTCAATAACTTGTTTTATATTATCTTTGTTAATTCCTCATTTAATGGAATTTATTAGAGAGAGGAACCAAGACAATTTTCAACTGAAGAAATTGAGACTATTTCTAGTCATATGAAAAGGTGCTCTTCTTAATCACTATTGATCAGAGAAATGCAAATTAAGACAACTCTGAGACACTACTACCCATCTCTCAGATTGTATAAAATGACAAGAAAAGATAATGATGAATGTTGGAGGGAATGTGGGAAAACTGGGACACTGATGCGTTGTTAGTGGAACTGTGAACAGATCCAGCCATTCTGGAGAGCAGTTTGGAACTATACTCAAAAAGTTATCAAACTGTGCATACCCTTTGATCCAGAGCAGTGTTTCTACTGGACTTATATCCCAAAGAAATCTTAAAGGAGGGAAAGGGCCTAGAAACTGGAAAATGAATGGATGTCCATCAATTGGAGAATGGTTGGGTAAATTATGGTATATGAAGGTTATGGAATATTATTGTTCTGTAAGAAATGACCAGCAGGATGACTTCAGAGAGGTATGGAGAGACTTACATGAACTGCTGCTGAGTGAAATGAACAGGACCAGGAGATCATTGTACACAGCAACAAGATTATATGATGATCAATTCTAATGGGCATGGCTCTCTTCAGCAGTGAGGTGATTCAGAGCAGTTGCAATTGTTCAGTGATGAAGAGAGCCATCTCCATCCAGAGAGAGGAGTGTAGGAACTGAGTGTGGACCACAACATAGCATCTTCACTCTTTTTGTTGTTGTTTGCTTTTATTTTCTTTCTCATTTGTTTTCCTATTTGATTTGATTTTTTTTCTTGTGCAGCAAGATAATTGTATAAATATGTATACATATATTGGATATATTTCTACTACGTTTAATATATATTGGATTTCTTGACATTTAGGGGATGGAGTAAGGGAAGGAGAGGAAATTGGAACACAAGGTTTTGCAAGGGTTAATGTTGGTTAATGTTGAAAATGTATCCATACATGTTTTGAAAAGAAAAAACCTTGGTAAAAAATTAGAATAAAAAAGAACACTGATTCTTGAATTACCCCCAGAAATTTCTTAAAGAAAGGGTTTCAAATCATTCCATACTTAAGATTGCATATTTAATCCAATTGAATAAACATTTATTAAAAACTAGAGATATAAAGATGACAATGGGTGCAACCCTGCCCTTAAGAAATTATAGATCATGGAAGAGTATAATGATAGCACGAAGAAAAATTAATAACAATTAAAGATAGAGTATAGTGGGAACATTATTCCAGAAACTATTGGTAATCTTCATTATTGTAGTATGAAAATCAGCCCTTGGCTTAGAACCAAGAGAAGGCAATTAATGGCCTTCAAGGATATAAATCAAGAATCATTTTCTAGTACTCTTTCTCCTCAACTCTCTTTTATTTAGTTATTATGTTTTGCATTTGTTCTTTTAGCTTTATTATGAATATTTATATGTTAGAAATATACTTCTTGTTATCTCCTGACACACTTTGTAACTCTTTATAAGCAAGATCTGATTCTTTCTTTGCCTTTTCATCACCAACAGTGACTATTCCAAGGTAAATGCTTAGTAAATGCTTCCATATTGATTTATGGACAAATGAATCAACCAATTGTTTAAATTATATATCTTAACCAACTCACTTCCAGTTGATCAATGATGGACAGAGGTAGCTACACCCAGAGAAGAAACACTGGGAAGTGAATGTAAATTGTTAGCACTAATATCTGTCTGCCCAGGTTGCATGTACCTTCGGATTCTAATGTTTATTGTGCAACAAGAAAATGATATTCACACACATGTATTGTACCTAGACTATATTGTAACACATGTAAAATGTATGGGATTGCCTGTCATCGGGGGGAGGGAATAGAGGGAGGGGGGTAATTTGGAAAAATGAATACAAGGGATAATATTATTAAAAAATATATATATATATATATAATAAAAAAAATTTAAAAAAAAATTATATATCTTAAATCATTATCTTTTGCCATGATGTATTTTCCTGGGAGATGGAAGAGAGTAGAATTTCAATTAAACCAGAGACCCCTAGAAACACATGATATATCAGTTGATGCTTATTAGTTTGTTCTCATTTAACCACTAGAGCTGGCACTCTTTATATATTTCTTTTCCTTCCTTTACAATCGAAAGTGATTAAAAGTCATTCTTTATTTACTTGAGGTTAGCAGTTAAAAAGAACACCTGTTACCTTCTTCCAGGTGCCAGCTTTTACATCTCATTTGAGCTATTTGAAGAATACAAAATATCATTAAAAATTGCTCCTGAATCCTATGCAGTAGTTTTACTTTCTGGTCCCACATAAAATATTGATTTCCATAATTGATAACTGGAACCTAGAAAAGGAACCTATGTGAATGTTATCATCATTATTTTATGCTCTTTAGCATTAACTATAGTAATGGATGAGAATGACTAAAATAAAACGGGCACTTCAACAATGATACAAGCCCCATTCTGAGGCTTCTATTTTGTTCAATAGAATTTTTCAATAAATTAAAACATAAAACATATGCCCCCACTCTGTTCTTAGCTTTATGTCAGACAAAATGGCTTACATAAAAACTTAGGGATTCTTAGCTCATGGTAACATTTCACAGAGCAACCAACTCTTGGTTACTGAAGAATATTTTGTTGGTTAACAAATCTTTGGATTCTGACATGAGTAGATTTGTAAAAACTATTTTGTATATTGATACAGCCTTAAAAACACTGGGTCTTGATGGCATCATAAAAAAAGAAAAGGACCCACATGCACAAAAATGTTTGTAGAAGCTCTTTTTGTAGTAACAAGAAATTGGAAATTCAGTGGATACCCACCAATTGGGGAAACAGCTGAATAGGTTATGGTATATGAATGTAATGGGATACTATTGTTCTATAAGAAATTATGATTAAGCTGATATTAGAAGATCCAGAAAGATTTACTTGAAATAATGCTAAGTTAAGTGAGCATAACTAGAACATTGGATAGCAAGATTATGTGATGATCAAATATGATAGACATAGCTCTTCTTAGCAATGTGGTGGTCCAAGATAATTCCAATAGATTTGGGATGGAAAATGCTATCTGAATCCTGAAAGAGAACTATGGAGAATGAATGTGGATTAAAGCATACTATTTTCACCTTTTTTGTTTGCTTTTTCTTTCTTGTGTTTTTTCTCCTTTTATTATGATTTTTCTTCTTACAACATGACTAATAGGAAAATATTTTTACTTCTGTCTTAGGGAGAGATGAGTTAAAGATGGGAGGGAAATTATTTCGGAATTCAAATTCTAACAAAAATGAATATTGAAAACTATCTTTACATGAAATTGGAAAAATAAAGATACTATTGAGAAAATTCAAAACAAAAAAACAAAAATCAATCAGTTGCCTAATAAAAACAATAGCTTCTTTTAGTGAATTATATTGTAATTATCAGCAGCCACTTATTAAAGCACCTACTGTGTAGCGCAGTGACCTGGATAATTTGACAGTGTTGTAGGATACAAAAAGCCATGATTCTTGCTTTAAGTATACTTTATATAATATAAATCCTTGAGTGGGAGGAGTGGAGGTAGAAAACAGTGAGGTTGATAAATTATGATTTCAGGTCTATAATAAATGACTTGAACTGAGAAGGGTTATGCACACATTGACCCACCCATATAAATTCTCTACACTCTTGGCTTGTTTTATGAGTCCCAATCCCTCTTTAACTCTTTCTCTTTTCCAGGCTGAACAGGTGTGTGTGTGTGTGTGTGTGTGTGTGTGTGTGTGTGTGTGTGTGTGTGTCTAAGAGATCTTCATATGTCATGTTCTCTAGTCCCTTCACAATAATAATTTTTCTCCAGTTTATTTTTGTCCTTCCTATAATGTGACATCCAGAACAGATAACAATATATCAAATGTATTTTCACCAGGTCAAAGCACAGCAGAGCTGTTTTCTCCTTTTATTTTGGACACTGTGCATTTCTTAATGCAGTCATAGAACTCATAAGAATTTTTTCCCCTTGGGACAGCTAGATAGTACTCCCTAGGTGTGTGACCCTAGGCAAGTCACTTAATCATAGTTAACTTCAGGGAAAAAAAAAGAATTATTTTCATTATTCCATGTCCCATTCCTAATCAATATTGAATTTGAACTCCCATTTGAATTCACAGATCATTTTTATAGGAGTTACTGTCCAATAATCCCCTTTCTACTTTGATTTTACAGTATTTGAATTTTTAATGTATCTTTTGAATTTATCTTTATCCCTTGAATTTAATCTTATTAGATTCATCTATTGTTCTAGTTTATATAGATCTTTTGGGGTCACCAGTTCCATTTGCCCATAATTTAAATCTGTAGTTTCTTGTCATCAGCAAACTTAACAACTATGACCTTATGGCACCATTTAAAACATTACTGTATAAAACCAGGCCAAGGACAGGTCCCTGGGTTACTACACTAAGGACCTTCCTCTAAATTAACATTGATATAGTGGGTTGTGATCCAGTCATTCTGATTTTAATTGTTCTTTTGTTTAGCTCTTAACTCTGTCTTGTATAGAGATAGCAGGGGAGATACTTTGTCAGATGCTTTGCTGAATTCCTGAAGTGCCATATGTGTCATTGAGAATTCCACTTTAGTAAGCTTATCAAATACAAACAAAAAAAGATATAAAGTTAATATGACTTGGTCTTTTCTTGGCAAATCCATAAAGTTTCTCCCATTGTTATTGCTTTTCTTTCTAATTTTTATTTTAATATGTATAATATAATTTATACATGATATATGCATTATATATACCAGTAATATTAATAATATAACTTTCTAATATTTACTTTAATATTCTGTTCTGAATTTTACTAGACATATACATCAACTTATCAATTTGTAGGTTCCACACTCCATTTTCCTCCCTTCCTCCACTCCACCATCTCTTTTTTGGCAAATGCATACCTCATAAGAGAAAAAGAACATAGATATAGAATTGAAATGAACCTCATAGGTTATCCAGTCTAACCCCTCAACTTCACAGACAAGGAAATTAAGGCCCAGCAAGCTTGTCAAAGATCACAGAGGTAGAAAATGTGACCACTTATCTTTTCTTTGTTTTTTTTTTTAAATACTGAAGATCACAACAATCACACCTGTCAGTTATTACAAAACCTGATTACTTGACCTTATTGAAAAGAGCTAAGTGTTGTTTATTCCCTTATCTTAGATTTCAATTCCATGGAAATTATTTTCATTCTGTCCTACCCATTTTCTAGTTCAATGAAAAAGACTCCTTTCCTTCTTAGTGAGAAACTCACAATTCACTTTCTCTTCTATAATCTTCTGACCCTCTTAGCTACATTCATTTGCAACCTGGGAAGCTATTTCTTTGCTCTTAAATTGGTTAGTGGGCTGCTGTCATTTGTTCTCAAAGAGGGCCAATATTACCTAGCTAAGTCAGGGTCAAGGTACAGTGTGTCCAACTGTGGTTGGTCAGATCAATATGAGCTTGGAAGGCTCTACCTACCACAGGTTGGACACAAATAGTCCACGTGAACATTTGGAGGGGATACATCTCAACATTTGCACATTTAACAGTTTTTTGTGTTTTTTTGTTGTTGTTGTTGTTGTTGTTGTTTTTGAGTATTTTGCTTTTGTTGTACAAAGAAGAATTGATTGTGGGATGGAGGAAAGAGGAAGCTTCCAGGAAATCTGGAGCTTTCTTATCAGCTTGAGCATTTGGGGATAGCCAGAGATTTACTGTGTTATTTTACCATTTTCTTTGAATTTAATTCATTTTGAGCCAAGTTCAGTTCTAAGATTTCATGCACCTGGTGGGAAGATGACTTAAGTAGTGAGATCTCTTTTTACAGCAAGAATGCCTTGCCTTTTATTCACAGCTCTGCTCAAATAAATAGAGCAACGTGCCAGAACTGAAATTGGTCAGGCAGTTCTAATAGCAGATTTTATCTTTCTTTAATCAGATGAAAGCTTATGGAAGATGCTTAATTTAGCTAATGGTGCAGATTGTAAACTTCACTTAAACAACAGTAGGTGAATCACCATATTTCAGTACTGCTTTTAAAAAGTAGTTTACTGACATTTAATGGTTCTGTTTTCATTGAGTGCAGAATTCCATGGAGTCTCAGTGAGACTAAACTTTGTTTTGCTTTTCTCCTATTCTAAACAACTTTCAGGCCAGCATTGTTATCATAAAAATGAGATAATGGTTTTCACTGTAGTCGTGGTAAATCTCATTATAAAATAGCTTTCAGGTTTTTTTTTTTGTTTGTTTTTTGGGGGTTTTTTTGGTCCTGGATTAAGGATCAGGAATTTTGGAGTTCCTATATTTCTTTTCCTTCAATACCAGAGAGAGACCAGCTAAAAAAAAGTATTGTCTGACATATCATTGACATCATTTTACATGCAACCACATACACATACATGTATGTATGCATATGCATATAGCTGTGTGTGCTGATGTCACATTTTGCCAGTGAATTTGATTTTTTCTTAGTAGTTATTTTAGTAAATCCATGGCTTTCCTGATTCTAGGCAAAATTACAATAGATTCAAGGGGAATCAAGGGTCAGAAATAGCAGGACCCAACTTGACATATCATGCACTTTAAAATTTCCTGTGCTTATATAGACAGCCTTTTTGTACTTTAACTATCAAGCAAAAATAATGGAATCTGCATCTCTCTAGGTTACATACACTCCATCTGAACTCATATATGCATAGTTCCATATTGAAGCTTTAAACCAGAGATTTCATTTATTATAGGATGCACATTGGCCATTTTTATCATTGTGTAATCTTTGATAAGGAAGGTTGGGTGTATTTATGTAGCAGTGCCATTATTGGTTCTGTATCCCAAGGAAATCATAACGGAGAGAAAAGGACCCACCTATGCAAAAATGTTTGTTGCAGCTCTTTTTGTGGTAGCAAAGAATTGGAAAATGAGTAGATAGATATCCATCAATTGAAGAATGGCTGAACAAGTTTTGGTATATGAAGGTAATGGAATATTATTGCTCTATAAAAAATGATGAACAAGCTTATTTTAAAAAGGCCTGGAAAGATTTACATGAACTGATGTTGAGCAAAACAAGGCAATCCCAATAAATTTTGGATAGAAAATGCTATCTGCATCCAGATAAAAGAGCTAAGAAGACTGACTGTAAATCTATACATCTATATTTACTTTTTAAAAATCTCTCCCATGGTTTTTTCCGTTTTGCTCTGAATTTTCTCTCACAATGAGTCATAAAGCAACATGTATTAAAATAAACTTACTAGAAAGAAAAGAAACAAATGAATGTGTATATGTACATACATAGAGATAATGTTTATTCTCTGTGTGTACTTTAGAAGAATATGAAAAAAGAACATACTCTGATGCTTATAGTTTTCACTGTTGGTGCTATTTTTTTCTGTCTGTAATAAAACAGATTTCTTATACAGTAGAAATTTATAATCAAATTTGCATGAATAAAATTATTTTTCTTGCTAATATGTAACTTGATGTTCAACCTTCTTCATTTACTCATTTCTCTCATCTTTCTCTTTTTTACTATTGAGAAAATACTAGATCAAAGCTCTATGTAAAAAATAAAAGATTTAGGAGCTCTTCCCACCAAAACAATGGCTAGATCAGAGTTTCAGGGATTGGAGTAGTATCTGTGTTTGCTACAAGTTGGGAGCTACCTGGCATTGGGGGCATCTCATGTAAGATTTGGTTCTAAGGATAAATGGGATGATCTAGAACAGTTCTTCTAGGGTGTTTATCCATCTGTTCAGAAGTAGCTGGATATAAAAGTCCTCTAGAGAAGAATTAAACACCATTTAACACTGTTCTATACATACAACATGTGAGGGCCCAAAAGTGGGGCTCATAACTTCTTGATTTCCTACCCATTCAGTATCTTATGATTAAGCTCTTCATTTGTTAATTAAAGCACCTTTATTGATTTAAAGTGAGCTTATGAATATAATTTTGGAGGGAACTCATTCTTCATTACTCTTTTAAAATTTAATGGTAGTAAAGAAAATAAAACATACCAGATTGAATATGTATTATTGGTGAAAATATTTCTAGTAGATGCCCAATACTATGATAAACTTCACTCAGAAACTGTTTTTCCCTTCCTATCTGAATTTACAGATTTTTTTTTTACTTCAATGAAAGCTGATTTTGAAAATTGTCACTGCGATTAAGTTTTCAGTCTGGTTCTTTTTTTCATTCAAAGAAGCATAACTAATGAGAGCAGGTGTTTGAGAGAAAATGAACCAAAGAGATTATTATCTATCAATATCTGTTGGGGCTAGACTATAAAGTTGCTGAATTGGCTTTTCTTTGGGAGGTGCTTTTCAGGATTCTCCCCTGGCATTTGATTAAAAAAATGACCATATTGTATTTTCATGCATCAGGACAGAACAGAAGTTAAACATATTTCAATATATCAGATTCTCCCCCACCTCATAGCGCGCGCGCACACACACACACACACACACACACACACACACACACACACACACACACACACACCACTTAATACAGGCATTTGGTGTGATGGTTGTGTTTTTTTTTTAAATAAAATTTTTGATTGCTAATGTGGTATCCATTCATCATTTTATTTTTTCTCTGTATGATTCTGAATTTTATTATGGAAATATAAAAAGGTATAGCTGTCTAGCAATGGACTAATACTCACTGATCCATCTTACTTTATGTTAGTATCAGCTAAAACTAATCTGATTATATAATGGAAATAATCATGATTTTAGTATATCATATCCTTTTCACTTCAGAAAATGTTCTTAATTTTTAAAAGAACACAGTGAATTTTCTATGTTAAAAGAACTTATTGAAAAACAAAGTATGAAAATGTTATAGAGTCTAATTGTATTCTATCACCAATTCCTATGTAGAATTAAAATTTGGCTTTTTTGGTGTTTCCTTCAAGATCCATTTTACTAGATAGAAAATTCATTTGAATTACTGTATTACTGACAAGTAACCTTTAAAGAGGGGCCTACTATCATAGCCCATTTAGAAACTTTATGTGCAAACATTGTTATTAGGAAAACATTCATTTATTTCTTACTGTCTATTCCAATACATCTGTTTTTAGAACCTCATGTTTTATAATCTTGACTCCCAAGAAAATTATACTTTTAAATAAGTAATAATCTTAGAAACATATGGTTTTGAGGTCATGTAGCCTGGTCTCCAGCCTGTAGGCAAAAACATGCTAACTAACTGCCCCAGGCAGATGAACATTTTTATTTTTAAAGACTTCCAGAATAAAGTCCACCATCTCATCTACTGTGTGGAAACTCTTGAATATATTTTGTATTCTTTATGCAGACGTTAATCCAGTTCCTTCTTATTGTTTTTCTCAGTGAAGTTCCTTAGCAGCAGGCTGTCCTCCTTAGCAAATAGTACCTATATTGTTTATCTTCTTTTTTTCTTCTCTTCAGTCTATTCAAAAATTAATTGGATGACTACTAGGAGTGAAACAGCTTTTCATGCTGTATGATCTTAACCTTTTTTGCCTTTTCTTTATCATCTTTATCTTAGTCCCCTCTTTTCTTGTTCTTGTTTTTCTTTTTGTTCTTATTTTCCTCTTTTTCTTCCTCTTCTACTTCTTCCTTCCCCTCTATTTCCTTCAATTACTTGAGCATCTACTTCACACAGAATATAGTAGTAGACCAAGTGGGAGATAATATTTATGAGCCATGCCCCCATATGGGTAATCATAGGTTTATATATGTAGATGTGTAATATGTAATATTACATGTAACATGTAATATGGAGTATAAATTTGCAAGTGGGACAGATCCTGTCTAATTAACTCTATAAATAGAATTAAAAGGGATTTTATGGAACATTTAGATCAACCTGGGTCCATTTTACAAATTAAGACATTGAGGTGCAGAAAGGTTAACTTGTTTAAGGTCACAGAGCTAGTACATGTCTAAGGTGTTATTTGAATCTAGGTCTTTCTGACTCATGGTGCTACCTCATGAAGGCTTCATATACCGTTTCAAGCTGGATTTTGAACAATAAATAGGTATTGAACCAGGTGACCTTTTCTTGGCTATTACCATTTACCATATGCCTTCTTGGCCTGGTTGCAAATGACAGAAAGCATAGCTGAAAGAATATATATATATATATATATATATATATATATATATATATATATATATATATATATATATATATATATATATATATATATATATATATATGTATACACACACATATGATATATATGTATGTATATAGTAAAAGCTGACATTGAGCACAAATTTGAAAAGAACCATCTTTTTAAAAAAATTTATAAAGGATTACATAATTTTCACATAAGCAATACCTTTTTCTTCTTAGTCCTTTTCTGTATTGTTGTAATTAGTTTCTTTTATAGAACAAGTTGATGTTCATAGAGCTTCTGTAACAATAAATTAGAAAATAGTTGGAATGATTATTTTTAAATAGGACAGTTATTTTTAATCATTAAGCTATGGACATTTCTACTATTTTATCTTTTTTTATTAGGGAGACATAAATAGACAAGCTATATATGTCTCAGTTCACATGCTGGAGAATCTATAGGTTTTTATTCCTTTATAAGACTTACTAACTTTTACAAAATGAAGATGAACCATTTTCTTATTTTACCTTTTTTATTCCCTCCCTTCTTTTTTTTGCATATGGTACTTCATGCTCATGGGGATGGGGGAAGAGTTGGTGGTGTGTGGAATAAACCTATCCAGTATACAAGTAAAGCAAAATCAGCTTATGTTGATTCCAGAGGGATTCATTTTGCCTGAAGGAATTAGTCTGTGATTTCCACAGCAAGATTGCCATACTATTAAGCATGGCAACAGTTAAACATAGATTCATAGAATTTAGATCAGGAAAGGACCCCTAGAGATCATCTAATTCAACCCCCTCATCTTACAGCGAAAAAGGAAAAAAATGTGAAGTGAATATGACTTGCCTGTGCTCACAGGACTGGCTGTAAATTTCTAAGTTATTTTATCACCTCCTCTTTTATTTCTCTTCCTGCCATTTCTGGCCACCTTGTAATTCTCTGCTTCTCTACTCATTCTTTTATCCCTCTTACTCTAGTACCTCCTCAATAGAGTGTTTTCCTTTTCTTTTATCCTGTCTGCCCTATTTACTCTTTGAAGTAAGACTGTCAAGAGTACAGGAGGAATCAGAGAATGGGACAGTTAAGGCTGTTAGTATCTAGCTGCTGCCTTCAGCTTGTTTGCACAGTGAGATATTCTTCATCCTTACTCTAAAATGAAATCTATGTTTTTAATAGAGGGCTTCCTACCTCCTTTGTTGATAACTTCTAAAAATCTTTGTTGGAAAATATCTATCTTGTATATTGTTGGTCCTTAATTTTTGAAGCAGACCAGTGACTTCCCGGGTGATGACTTGCTCATGAATTGGATTTAAGTGAGGTAAAGCTGCACAAGGTTGTCAGTCTTACTCTTATCTTCTAGAATCATTGAAATCCAGTGGCAAGACAAAATTCATTAGCATGATTGCTGATGGCCCAAGACGGTGGATAATCTTGTCATCATTGGTGTCTGACCAAGCTCTAAGTGCTCTATAGCACCTGCTTCAGTTGCCCTTATGATTGTTGGAACAAATTGTTTTCATCTATCTATTCCACTGGGAGAAGTTTTCATAACTTTCATTAACTCCCCAATGGGTTGAGACCTCTCAGTTACAATAATATTTTTGTTAAATCACTGTGCTTCTCTTAGCTAATAACTATTTCATGATTACTCCAGATGCTAGCATTAACTCTGAGGCTTTCAGATTTCACATCAGGTTAGAATTTTTTTTTTACTTTGGGTCAAAGAAATTGCAGAATTTATTACTGCAGGGACATAGAATGGGGGTGGACTTTAACAATTGACTAGTTTAATCCTCTCATTTTATGGTTTAGAAAATAGTACAACAAGTTGAAGTGTAGCATGTACCACTTGAAGCTATCACAATCATGATTTGAATCTGGGTCCTTCAGATTCTTTATTCTTTCTATTATATCAGAACAGATAGCAAATTAAGTTATAAGTTCACCTTATAAACATCCTTAGCCTGCCTTTCTGCATAAAGACATATACCATTTCAAAATTACTCATAAAAACAATGATCAAACCAATACATCACATTGTTTAACCAGAGATTAGAAACCCATTAAGACATCTTTTAAGCTAGATTTGAAAATCACTTTTATTCAAGTTCTTAAAATAGGTAGTCCAATAATTTCAGATAAACTGTATTAGGTATTTGTCTGCCATGCAAGTAGCTTTCCTTTTCTTTAATTGTTCTTGAGTCAGTTCTTGTTTGAATTACCTTTCTATCATAATCCTAACTGTAAAAAGTAGAATACAAAGTAGAGACATTATGCTCTAGTTTAATGGATTGTCTAAGCATATTTAGTGGACTAGAAAAAAATTGATGACACTAGCCTTTAAGTATTGACTGATGGCATTGGGTATGGTCTGGAAATTGATAAGTGAGGACTTGTCTAAAATTCAGAGGGTGCCATTCAAGAGAAAAATTGATCTATTGTGACCTTTTTTTGTTGTGTGATATGACCTCAAAAATATAGCTATAACACTACGGTCTATCTACCCAGGTTACTTATACCTTCAGAATCTAATACTTAATGTGCAACAAGAAAATGGTATTTACACACATATATTGTATCTAGGTTATATTGTAACACATGTAAAATGTATGGGATTGCCTGTCATCTAGGGGAGGGAGTGGAGGGAGGGGGGGATAATTTGGAAAAATGAATACAAGGGATAATGTTATAAAAAAATTACTCATGCATATATACTGTGGAAAAAAATTCTAAATAAATAAAAAATATAGCTATAAAATATTCTTTTGGATAAAATATTTTTGTTAGAAATAATAGACATGAAATTTGGGGACTACTTGAAAAATGACCTGTGAGTTCACAGAAGTAAAATAAAGTTGAAACTGGCTATATTAGTCATAAACCCAATTCTTATAGTTTTGATGGATGGTTCTCAAGAGTCTTTCCAGCTTTTTAAACTATGTAATTATGGTCACAAGAAAACAGACTTTTATTGAAGGGAATCATACATTCACATAGATCAAAATTGCTCAGGAAGAAGGAAGTGGATGTGATTTTTTTTAAAGAAGCAGATTTGTAAATTTTGCAGTTTTGCCATCTAAGAATCAAATTAAAAACACTTTCAAACAGAATTTTGGTGACTGACCTGTCATATAAAATATAGTTAATATTTATTAACTATAAGTAGTTACCACCATTCCCATCGTTTTAAAGTCTCAGTTTATCTGCTATGATTTCATAGACAAAAATTTTTGTTTTTGTGGGTAGGTAGTTTCCAAGTAAGCATTTCATTAAAACAAATGCATAGATATTTAAAATCATAGTATTGACCAATCAGCTAGTCATTTATTATCCATTACAGATTATTTTAAGAGGGATAAGATATACTTGAATGATAGTCAATGTTTCTCTGTTTTCTCTGGAAATGGAGTTGTGACATTTTAAAATAATATTTGAGTATTTCCTTATATATAAATTATTTCTCACAGTAAGCAATCTTCAAGAACTTAATAAGGAGATTAAAAACATGGTAACTGCACACAAAATGAAAAAAAAAATCTGGACCAGATAATCTCTTGATTCAATCATTAAGATAAAGATTTAATGAAAGCAAGTTTAAGAGATACCCTTGTTTCATCTTTCAGCAAATAGCTATCTCCTCTGTCAAATAAGGAAAAATCTTTGCTTTTCTTTTAGCAATAGTATCTCAGTGAAACTGCTGAAGAAGAAATAAGGGATACCTATCTTTATTAATGCCAGCCTGTGTGTGCTAAAATTGCTATCTGTGGCCATGTAAGTCAAAGGCTATATAGTTTTATTAAGGTGGTATGAGACATTTTGTATTGCTCCATATTGTTTGTTAGGCTAAAGAAGAGGGGGCTACACAGAGACCAATTGTTGATTGTCCCCTTATGAAGCAATCTTGTTCAAAGATAATGTCTTTGAATTGCCTAGCCTGTCTCTCTTAAACAACCTATTTCTATTGAGCAGGCTCTCTTGTTCAATAGGAATTAGCAATATAAACCACATCTCCAAGACTTGTTGGGTGATATTTATTTGTTTTTTTTTCTTTCCTTTTTTAATATTGGGAAGATGATTCCAGATGCTACCCACAATAATGGCTGGTTGTTTGACCTTGGTGTAATCACCTAGCTTCATCAGATCTCAGCTTCATGAGGTCCCTTCCAGCTATAAATCTATGATTTTTGCTTCTCTCTATAAACACATTAGCCAGAATTTGGAGCTTATAAAAATAATTCTGAAAGTAAAACATTTCCAACTTTTTCTGATGCTTTGTCTGAGAAATAACTTCAAATGAAAAGTGAAAAGATTTTTTTAATTTAATTTATGGTAACTAAATTCTATAAGGGCCTTTAGGTAGTCCTTGCTTGTCAGCTTTCCAGGGTATTAGTTCCTTCTGAGAATCAATGCAGTTAAAACTTTTCTTGACAATGAACTTGTTTGGCTTTGAAGTTAGAGATCTACCACGTGCAATTACAAATTACTTGCCCTTCACTTTTACTTTCACAAACCTGGGGCATCCTAAAAACTTCTTTCTCTTATACACAAGACTATAAGTGTTCAAATTCTAAGTTTTATTTATGGGTTAAAGTTAATTTAGACTTTTTATCTGTTCTTATAAACTGTATAAACTTTTGAAAATGTGAAACATTTTTAAAATAAAGTTTTACTAATATAAAAAGTAAGTTTAGAAATAACATATATGTTTAATATTACCAAGTATCTTCTAATGCTTAATTATGTCATTGAGGTGACCTTTGATTCTTAAAGGCTTTGTCAGCAGAGCATAAAATCTTGAAGACTATCAAGGTAAATATTTCCAATATGAACTGGACAAATTAACCTTGTTTTTGGAGGAAAGATCCATTCATCTTAGTAATTTTTGGATAGTCTTATTACTAGAAAATTGGACATTGGGGAAGCTTTTTTCCCCCCAATTTGAAGGCACTCTTTACTAATGGCAGGAGGGGTTGAATAGTTTTATAGAAATGAATCACAGATGGCGCTTGTCTAAAACTAGAGCTGGACAAGTTTCCTACTTCATCAACCATCAAGTGGAGTTAGACTTAGAAAAAAGCCCTGCTTCTAATACATTTTAACTTTGTGACCTTGGACACTTACTTTCTTAGTAATTCATTCAAGTAATTTCCCATTTTGTTGAAATCAAAGATTAAGAATCAGAGAGAAACAGACTGACAGATAGACAGACACAGACAGAGCCAGAGGGAAGGAGAGACAGAGACAGAGACAGAGAGAGAGGAGATTGATAGTCACTGAGACAGACAGACAGACAGACAGACAGACAGACACACACACACACACACACACACACCAGATGCAGAGAGAGAGAGAGAGAGAAAGAGAGAGAGAGAGAGAGAGAGAGAGAGAGAGAGAGAGAGAGAGAGAGAGAGAGAGAGAGAGAGAGAGAGAGAGAGAGAGAGAGAGAGAGGGAAGAGAGGGGAGGGGAGAGAAGGAGGGAGGGAAAAAAGGGGGGAAGTAAGGAGGAAGAGAGAGAGGCAGAGAGAGTCCATAAAACCCCTTTAATATCTTCCCTGCTAAATTCAGTCTCTTAGATAAGAGACTCTTCCTTGAACTTCCAAGATGAATAATATTTTTATTAGGTTATCCTTTGCCTCATTTCAGTTATGGGAGGCTGACCTCCTTTCTCTGTTCTACATTCTCAAGTTCACTTTTTGCTAATCAGAAAGCCTTGTGATTGCTAGAAGTCTTTTTTTTTTATTTTTTATTTTCAATCCCTAATTCACCCTTTCAATTCTTCCCTAATGGAAGCCTTTCACTCAAGTCTTAAATTGTATGTTACATTGCTTATGAAATCTTCCATTTTTCAGATACAGAAACTGACAAAATAATTTTGCTTATTTACCAAAGTTAATCACCCTGTTGCTTGTAGGATTATGATTATGATACCTAGCAACCATAAGCTTGTGCAGGGAAAGTGAACCGGCTGAATTCTAAAATTTGAAGCTTATTAGATTAACACTGAGGAGTTTTTATAAAGTAAGGATGGAGAAAAGGAAAGAGGTCAGATGGAGAACAAGAAACCTTGTTTTAAACCCAATTCTCATGTCTCTATTTTTGAAAAAGAATTTGTCTTAAGATTTTAAATTTCTGTTTCTGAAGTAAACAGGGTAATGCATTAAATGAAACAGACCCTGTATTTATAGTAAAAGTAAAAACAAGTGAGCCTAACAATTATTCAGTGAGAATTTTCTTCTAATATTTTAATGTAATTCACCCAACTTATTAGAAAAATGTTTTCCAAGTGGCATTTAAAAATATTTATCCCTGTACCTCATTGACATTTGCTATAATTTATTTTGGAAGAATTGAAAGGAGCTGAACCACTCCCCCTCTAAAATCCCCATCCAAAATTACCTTTAGAGGGTTTGGACCTCTGTTAAAATAATTCTTATGTCCAAGAAAACTTAACACCCTCCTATAAGAAATAAGATCATACTTATAAGTTGGCAAAGTTGTCAATATTATCATCAGGGATATGTGATTTAGATTGTTAATGCCCCAATTCACTCCAAAATTATCTCCACTGCAGCTTTTAATAACACTTGAATTATTTTAAATATTGGCAACTTCTTGTATTTTTGAAAGCCATATTAAAATTCAAATATATCACCACAACATATTTAACATGTATGAGACTGCCTGCCATCTAGGGGAGGGAGTGGAGGGAGGGAAGGGAAAAGTCGGAACAGAAATGAGTGCAAGGGATAATGTAAAAAATTACCCATGCATATGTTCTGTCAATAAAAAGTTATAATAACAAAAAAAAAAAATCAAACATATCTATAAAGGGGCTATACTCTAATGAAATGGGATACAAAATACACTATTGGGAAGGAGGAATAGATTTCAGTTGTGTTAAAAATAAAACAAAAATCAAAAAGAGCAATTAGATTGTTGTCTGACAAATTTGTGCCTATTTCACAGTTTGACTGAAGTGTCCCCTGCTGGGAAAACCTCAAAGTCCATTCATATCAGATCTTCTTATTTTGAGAGCAAATAGTCTAAACTGAGTATTTGTCAAAATCCAAAGAACTGGATTTGCTCCTATATATAATAAGTAGTCTTAAGGTGGTCGGAGTATGCAATCATGACTATTGAGAAACAGTTAAAATATGCAGATAATATTTAAAGAGGATTTCAGTGGAAGCTTTATTCATTCCTCTATACTTGTTCTTGTGCTTTTTGCAGAGCAGGCTTTGGAATAGGAAGAAAAGTTTGGAAAGAGAATCATTCATCAGGATTTTAGCAGAGAGGGGTTGATGTGTTTATCCTCATCAGACAATTTATATCTACATTATACTTTGAGTTTCATTAAATTGGTATTAAATAGGAAGATAAACTTAGGTTTATAGATTATGAAGATTAATCTAGAAAAGGAGTCTAGAAGACTTTGTTGACAAAGCTGGATTAACATTTACTGAGATCCCAGATCTGTGGAAAAGGAATGAATTTATGTCCAAAGAAGAACTGGAGATCATTGTTGAACACAAAGTAGAAAACTTTGATTATATCAAGTTGAAAAATTTTTGTACAAACAAAACTAATGCAGATAAGATTAGAAGGTAAACAATAAATTGGGAAAACATTTTTACAGTCAAAGGTTCTGATAAAGGCCTCATTTCCAAAATATAAGAGAATTGACTCTAATTTATAAGAAATCAAGCTGATCTCCAATTGATAAATATTCAAAGGATATGAACAGACAATTCTCAGATGAAGAAATTGAAATTATTTCTAGTCATATGAAAAGATGCTCCAAGGCATTATTAATCAGAGAAATGCAAATTAAAACAACTCTGAGATACCACTACATACCTGTCAGATTGGCTAGAATGACAGGGAAAGATAATGCAGAATGTTGGAGGGGATGTGGGGAAAACAGGGACATGATACATTGTTGGTGGAGCTGTGAAAGAATCCAGCCATTCTGGAGAATGATTTGGAACTATGTTCAAAAAGTTATCAAACTGTGCATACCCTTTGACCCAGCAGTACTACTACTGGGCTTATATCCCAAAGATCTTAAGGCAAAGGGACCCATATGTGCAAAAATGTTTGTGGCAGCCCTTTTTGTGATGGCCAGAAACTGGAAACTGAGTGGATGCCCATCAATTGGAGATTGGATGAATAAATTGTGGTATATGAATGTTATGGAATATTATTGTTCTGTAAGAAATGACCAACAGGATGATTTCAGAAAGGCCTGGAGAGACTTACATGAACTGATGCTGAGTGAAATGAGCAGGACCAGGAGATCATCATATACTTCAACAACAATACTATATGATGACCAATTCTGATGGATCAATTCAATAATGAATTGAACCATACACTCAGCAGGAGAACTCTGAGAGATGACTATGAACCACTGCATGGAATTCCCAATTCCTCTAATTTTATCCACCTGCATTTTGGATTTCCTTCACAGACTAATTGTACACTATTTCAAAATCTGATTCTTTTGGTACAGCAAAACAACTGTTTGGACATGTGTACATATATTGTATTTAATTTATTCTTTAGCATATTTAACATTTGGAGGGTGGGAAGGAGGGGAAAAATTGGAACAAAGGGTTTGGCAATTGTCAATGTTGTAAAATTACCCATGCATATATCTTGTAAATAAAAACTTATAAAAATTAATATCATTCTCTAGGCAGTTTTCCAAAGAAGAAATCAAAGCTATCTATAAACTTATGAAAAAATGTCTAAATCACTACTGATTAGGGAAAGATGAATTAAAACAATTGTGAGATACTATCTCACACCTATCAGAAATGATAAATGATAGAAGGAATTATGGGAAATAGGTAAATTAATGAATTGTTGATGATGCTATGAACTGGTCCAACTACCCTGGAAAACAATTTTGTACTTTGCCAAGAGGAAATAAAGCTGTGCATATGCTTTGACCCATAATCTCACTATTATATCTGTACCCTCCAATCAAAGAAAAAGTAATAGCAATGTTGTAATGATGATCAATTAAATAAAGCACTTAGTTACTCTCATCATTACAATGATTCAGAACAATTCCAAACTCTTATGATGAAAAATTCTCTTCACTTCCAGAGAGAGAAGTGATGATCTCTGATTGCAAATTGAAGTATAGTTTTCTCACTTTAGTTTTTGCTTTATTTTTGTAATATGGTTAATATAGAAATATGATTTTTAAAAATTTCTCATTTATAATTGTTATATTACTTGCTTTCTCAGTGGTATGGTAGGGAGAAATTTAGACATTCTAAAAAAAAGAAAAATACATAAATAATTAGTACTTTTAAAAAGTATACTTAATGTTCAGTGTAAAAAAATTAAAACTTAAAATTAAAAATTTGTCCACAATAATCTTACTAGAGCATTTCTCCATAATGTAGAAATGATCCTGGGGTTTGGATGTCTGTGTAAGCACAAGCTTGTTAAAGTTGCAGATTACCTGATGATGGATTGTATTTCTATTTTCTAAGGAATGGCCTAGTAAAGCATAGAGAAACTTGCTAAATATAAAGATATTGTATAAAACCATCTCCTTATGTGGGGAATACTTATGATCTGCTTCAGAGAAGGAGTACTAATAGTGGTAAAAGGATCCTTAAAGAATTGGAAAATTTTAGTTTTGTCTTTTTTAAAATTATGGTTTAAACATATATTCTGATTTTGTAAGTACCCAATAGCCCTTTGTAAACTGAAGTTCAAAATGTTTGTTTATGTACATGTTTGGTATTAATTGTTTTAGTCAGAAGTCCAAGACTTGGACTAAAATTTGTGAACTAGGAATGAAAAGAAGAGAAAAGATAGTCTCTTGTTGAGGCTGTACTAGAAGCTTTTCCAAGTTGGTAGAACCCATCAAATCTTGCATTTTGTTGGCATAGTTCTTGAGAATAATATAATGAGGCATTAAAATTGGACTTTAGTGAACATATTTGCAAATATGAAGAATGGTAAAATAAGGATCTCCAATAAAAAGTAGAATTTAGAGAAAAAAAGTGATTAGTTAAGGTAGACTTAAAGAAGAAAAACTAGATAGAAATAGTATATATATGCATACATAAATACATATCCACCTTCCAAGAAACTAGACAAAAACAGTCCATATTTATATGTAATCAGGGAAGCTAGATTAGAAATTGTACATAAATAAGTAGTAAATAAAATTAAATTTGAAGAAGAATAATGTCTTGACACCTTGGAGGGACCAGAGTAGGCTTCATAAATGAGATAAGATCTATATTAAACTCAAAGAGGCAGATGGAAGAAGGGAGTGATGCATTATGGCGTAAGGCTTATACGACTACAGAGAGGAAAGTGTAAGGCCAAAGGGAAAAGAGCTAGTTATTAGATTTCCATTAATTCCTATTTACTTTGGTCTGTTTATGAGAGAGGAGACTGGACTTTATAACCCACATTCATATTTCATTGTTCAGATCTTTCAAAAAATATCCCTGAGAACCTATGTACATTTAAACCCTTCAGGATATAAAACCAATCTACTCCCTCCCCCAGACAAAGTTACTCCCAATGCAGCTAATGAGTTAATGGAGAAAACAGGGGAGTGGGGGTGGTGGTGAAAGGTAAAGATATTAATAAAGAGAAAGATAGTGTGAACTGTGGAAATATATATATATATATATATATATATATATATATATATATATATATATATATATATATATATTCTTGTTTTCTTTTATTTCTTATTTTTGCCATCTCCAGCTTCAACTAAGAGGATGAGCCTTCAGAAAATTGAGCCTTTTATTCCACTTAATTTGTTCCCTTAGAAAGAAGAAAATAAGAAAAAAACAATTGTGTCTGCTGTCTGCCTACTGTACAATGGCCTGTCTGTTTTTGCTTTCTATTTCTGATACAGTTATGTACAGCTCTCAATGACCAGGAAGGAAGTCTAGGGCTCAGGAGGGGAGAAAGGTCAAGACAACATGGTAGAAAGTGTAGAGAAGCAGCCTCCTTCCCTAAAACAGCACAAAAGCATTTATGATTTAGAGGATGTCAGGGATTTCAATAGAGCTGTACTCTGACACTCTGGATTTTTTTCCTGAAATCCTCTCCTTTGCCATCAACACCTCCTTTCCCACAAATAAAATAAAAGTAAAATTCAATTCAGCATCTGAGTCCCAGACAACTCAATATATACAACACCATCCACAGTTTTAGGATAGTTTTAATATCCAGTATTGCATGCTCATTACATTTGAAATTTAGAAAACAAATAATTATGTGGAATATTATGTGACAGGCTAGGACCAACATTAGGGGATTATAATAGGACTATAGATTTAGGGTAAGTAAGTAGGCAGTGGATAAGGTGCTGGACCTGGAGTCAGGAAAATCTGAGTTAAATATGACCTCAGATAATTACTAGCTATGTGATCCTAGGCAAGTCATTTAACCCTGTTTGCATCAGTTTCCTCATCTGTAAAATGAGTGGAGAAGGAAATGACAAATCCTTCTGTTATCTTCTGTTAATCTAGTACAGTGAATTAAAAAAAAGGAAAAAAAAAACTTGTTAGGGACTTAATAAATATTTGTTTAATTAGCATGAATGCCCCTGCTATTCTATGTTAAAGGCATTCTCTTCAGTGTAAGCCATCAAGTGTGCTGTAGCAGAAGTAGCTCAGTATTGGAGTAAAGCATTTATTAAAGTACTACTGTTTGTTATGTACTGTGCTCATCACTGAGGATGCAGTAGTTCCTGATTTCAAAAGGTACTTACTATTTTGAGCTTTCCAGATGCAGATCTGTTGTTCACTAACAAAATCTTTTTTATTTATAAAATGAGGAGGCTCAAGTATATGATCTCAAAGGTTCCTTCTATAGCCAATGCTTCTGTGAAATGCTTATAGAATTAGAATTCCAAAGAAAAACATCATTTCAATATGTTTGGTCTTGAACATATTCATCAGTCCATATTCATCCTATTTGTGGCTTCTACATCTGGCCAATCATATTGGTGTAACAAGCTACCATCACTGAGCAACTGGTAATTAGCCAGAGAAATTAATCCTTTTATAATTGTCATCTACAGTATATATAATAAGATGCTGATCTACTTTTAAAGGGAATTAGTTAATATTCTAACAGCATGAATATAAAATGTAAGGTCATTTGGTGATTGTTTACCTGAGATTTGGGGTAATTTTTTAAACATTAAGCAAAAATGGGATCCTATGAAAGAACTGTTTTTAGAAAGCCTGTCTAGAAGAATTCCTTTCAATCTGTTATTTATTCAAGCAATCGAATAATATTTGCACTTGTCCTGAAGGCATGTTGCCTTTTAATAAATAAAATCTGATCTGTTTAAGATAATGCCTGTCTTTCCATCTTCACCAATTATTACCATTCCAGCTTGTAGGAGAGCCTAGTGCAGGAAAATATGTTGGACTTGGAAGCAAAGGCTTTATTCAGTATGCTGGCTCTGTGACCTTGGAGAGGGAATCCAGGTAGCACAGGGATAGAGCACTGTATGTGGAATCAGGCAGACTCATCTTCATGAGTTCAAATCTGGCTTCAGAAAACTTATTTATTGTGTGACCCTGGGCAAGTCACTTAACCCTGCTTGCCTTAGTTTACTTATCTGTAAAATGATCTGGAGAAGGAAAGAGTAAAACACTTCAGCTCCTTCTCTTGCCTTTCTTTTTAGGTTTCCAAGAGTGCTTCTGCAGCTGAGTGGTAAAGGGGCAGTGAAGTCTCTCTGTGGCAGAGGAAAGGATTCTGGAGCTTTGGTCATTAGTCATTTTCTTTTATCTGTAGAGCTATTACTGCATCTCCAGGGTTCAGAATTCACCCCAGTCGTCACCTGAAGAGTAGAGGAGGAACCTTATATTTTATGCTTCCTGTCTAGAGGGACCCCAAAGTCAGTTAGTGAATGATGAGGATATTTATAATCTATATACTGCTTTGACAAGGATGCTGCCTGGGAAGGAGGCCACTAGGGTTTGAACACTGTGAAGATGCTAATAAAAATCTTCTGGCAGGCAGCTTACTCAGGGGGTAGACCTTTCCTGAGGATGAGGACTGAAATAATAGCTTGAGCTCTGAGATGCTTTTTGAGGGATCTTAAATTGGTGCTTACTCCCTGTCTGCCTGATATTCTGGTTCATTGAAGCATTAGTTCTTTACTTGAATAAGACCAGAAATATTCAAGAACTTCTGAGAGTTTTTGTTTGTTGTTCAAAATATGCAACTTATCATCAGAACTTAAATGATTGAAAATAAAGAGAAAAACAAAACAAACATCCTCCTCAAAGCTAAAAATCATTCCCTCTCGTGCCAGGAAGAGAGCACATTCATTTCATTTATGGAAAACCAAAGTCATCTGGGAAATTGAATCAATCCTTAAATATTTATTACGAGAAGACCATGTTGCAGACCCTGTGCTAAATCCTGGGATTACAAAAGAGGCAAAAGGCAGTTCCTGCCCTCATGAATTTAATAGAGCACAAGGAAAGGTATATAAAGTTGGCTTAATTTTGGGAGAGACATCTTGCTATACTTGGGGTATATAAGTAACTGATAGTTTGCCCATTTAAGCAAGAGCATGAGAGTAGGAATGAAATATTAGCAGGATACATGTAGGCATGTGTCCTACTTTAACCCCATATATTTTCCCTTTATTAATGTTTCTTGGTCATCATTATGCACAACTCCTACATGATCTCTTAATGGAGTATTAGGCAAGATGGAGTAGGAGGCTAGATGGCTTATTAGTTTTAGAGATCCATGATATGGGTCACAATCTTTTGATACTATTGTAAAATCACTACTTCTAACTCTAAAGCCGGTGATCACAATACCTTCTGAGCTGGTTTGGTATAGAGGTGTCTTTTTAATGCTAAATGTCAGAGAATTATTGTGTGCTAAGAGGTTTTTTTTTTTTTGTTTGTTTTTTGCTTATAGTTCCCCCATGCTTCTCTCCATATATCTATGTCTAATTTTTTAGTTTGTTAGAATCATAAGAATTTACAAGATGTTGTTGAGATCAAAGGAGTCCTTATAAGTAGAGTGAATATAATGAATTTAGCGAATATATTTTATAATGGTACTTTCACTGTTCTAAAGTCTTTTTGTTCTTATTTTTTGTTCTGACTCCTTTGAAATAGATGGGTTACTAAGTGAGTTCAGATAAGTGATTTTCTTTAAAACCTTAGCTTATTTTCACTATTGACCAGTAATTTCTGACAGTTACATAAAGTTCAACTGCTGGACTAAAGGAAATAATAATAATTTTAATATTCTATCCCTTTAGAATCCCTCTCCTCCTTAGGAATCTTTTTATATCTCATAGTTCTACTTTCTCCTCTATGCCCCCATATTCTCCAGGGAGGATATTTCTGCTTAATGAAAGGGTTTAAAGATGTTCTCTAAAATGTTCTCTTAAAAGTTAGTATAGCTGTTAACTCTCAAAGGGGTAAAGTAGCTTTCAACCTCTACCAATAATGGTTAGTTTAAAACCATCTGACCTGTTTGTGCTGAAGGTTGAATTCTAAAAGGTAACCCTTAGCTTTTCAGGTCTTGACTTATTTAGATTAGTCTTGCCATTCTTGGGCACATTTTATAAAATAGAATTCTCACCTTTTGTCAGGAACAGAATATTCTAGTGTGTGAAGTATTATACCTTTTTTTGGCAGCATCTTGCTTTTCACCTATGTAGATTCTTAAAATTACCATCAAGTGCTACAAGTCTTGCAATTGTGTCCGCATGCCTCTGTTTTTGTTGGTACACACCTGGATAGACATTTGATATTTGCTAAATTATAAGAGTGAATTATAAGTGAAATCTTCCTATCTGCTTTCTAAGAATATTGACTATACTGATAGTGGTGACATAAACACATAATGTTTGCATGAAAAATAACCATCCTTTGGTCACTTTCAGGTGGATAGGATAATAACTAATAAAAGAGGAAAAGTAGAGATGTTCCAATTTTAGATTATTTCTGTTTTTTCAGGTAAAGATAATGAACTATGGAATGTAAAGGATATCATAAAAATGGTTAACATGGAATTGATACT